>NC_052667.1:4369239-4670434 GCF_016802725.1 Solenopsis invicta
ACAGCCGTGTCTTCGGAAATAAATTTTTCAGCTTACGGGCTTCATATGGTTGCCAGGAATAGATTACGACCGATATCCTATCTATCGATCACACTGTGTTCTCGAGAAACGCCGTTGCTACGCTTTATTCGTGTTTAAATATAAATCAACTCTCGGCGTTTAGTCTCTCATCGCTATTTCCTATATTTATTTCATACGTTACAGACACTAAAACGCTTCAATGCCTTGGTGAGTCGATTTATCACGTTTCTTATTTGTTGTCTGGATCTTTGAGATCGTTTCGGTCTGATACTCTGCGAGTACAAAAGACAGATCGGTCTTAACTTAATAGTGATAAAAAATATATCATTAATATTTCATATAATTAGATATTGAGTTACATTATTATTATTATTGTTATAGGAACTATTGAAATGTCAATTGAAAGTTTTATTGGGTTTCAAAGTTAGGATAATAACTAATAAAAGTTTCATGGTTTTAATAGTAAAATATATTTAGTAACAATTTTTTTACAATTTAATATATAAATAATTTATCTTGATAAAAATTCTCTATTACTTATGATTAATAAATTTTTATTTGAAAATTAGGACACGTAATTAGAAAAAGCGAAAATGAAAAGAGAGATTTGCTCAACGATTAATTTGCGTGAACAGTATATTAGCCAGTATACAGTTAGCGTTAATTATAGTCATTTAAAAGTCCTATTTTTCATATTTACGTCAAATGTAATTTTTATGTTAATGATAGCTTGACGTTCGTAATTTTGTAGAGAAGACAGTACAAAAAATAATTCTCTTAAATAATATATTTCACAAAACAATGAACATATTTTTATAGGCTAATAACCTGGTAACATTGTGTAATGTTACGTAAATAGCGATATTTCTTAAATATTAATTAAAAAATGTCAGATGTTCGTAATTCTGCGCAGAAAACAGAGAGTTCAAAAAATAATTCTCTTAAATAATTTATTTCATAAAGCGAGGAACATTTTTATAGCTAATGACGTGAGAATACGTAAGTGGTATTTCTTAAATAATAATTTAAAAATATCACAAAGACAGGAAATATAATAAAATTAATAACAAATCCAAGTATCTATTAGTTACTTCCGCTGTCACACAATTTCGAAATACAACTAATCTCGACCTTGTTGCAGTGAGCTTCCCAAAATTTCTAGTAAAATTTGAATAATTCCTAACGATTTGTACATTTGGAGATAGAAGAGCTTTCAGTGGAAATTATGCGCAGCCAACTGCTGAGCGCCTAATCGTTTATTTTTCTAAGGATAGACGTTTCTATAGTAGCACCGCCTAAGAAACTCCGGTTACATCACTTAAGCTCGACACTGGTTCCCGAAGTTCTCGACACACTTTTCGCAGGACGACCGCGGGAATTAACGATCAACGAAGAATCACCGAAGCGTTTCGTTACGCATTGACCGTCGCTTTGGATCTTCGTGATGATCTTCGTAACGGTCGGATGCCACGAGGATTTCCGTGTTTCCTCGTTGCGCTTCCCGTACTTCCCCTGGCTCCTTTCCTTCGCATCGTTCAAGATATTGTCCAGATCCTCTTGATTCGATGCCCTGTGCTCATCTTTGCACTCTGGTATTTTTTCAATAATTTCCTTGCACAAATACGTCGTTTGTTGCACGCAGGTCTTTCTACTTCTTTGTTTCTTCAGGTCTGTTTCTTCGGGACTGGAATCGAGAATTATCTTCCCGCCGTCGCCCACGAATTTCACCTTTCCTTTAGAGGAGTCCGGTCCGAGAAGGATCTGTCCACCATCGCCAGTGTACTCGATGTCGCCCACGTTGTGGTTCACGCGAAGCCGACAGCCATCACCGATAACGTGAACACTGCCGGAATTCTTCGACAGGATGATCCGACAGCCATCGCCTATGACCTCCAGTACGCGGTGATTCGAGTGCATCCTGACGACGAGTCCGTCGCCATGGAATCGCTTGACACCGTCGTCGACGTCATCTTCGTCGGAAGAATGCTTGCAGCGTCTCATAGAGTCGCTCTTGATCTTCCATTCCTTCTTCTTCGGGTCCTGTTGCTCGCTGATGTGGGAGATAGTCATTGATACTCGCCGATTGCCACTTCTCCTCGTCGATAGGAAAAATTCCACTTCACCAGATGATTTGTGACAAGTACAACAATTATACAATTGTTGCCCAATTCTTGTTAGGTGACTCGTTACAAAAGTAATGTACTGATCACGTACCACTTCGTCAAATGGTCTCGTCTGTCTTTTTTGCCCTTTTTTACCCTTTAAAATACAGGTTTACCCTGTTCTTTCAGAGGCGAGTATGCGAGAATTGGAAAGAAAGAGTGCGTACGTGCAGAATCGCACGAGAGAGAGAGAGAGAGTTATTTACGTTACGACGAGTAGCGTGATACAACTCCGATCCCTACGTTGTGGCCGCGTAATAACGAATGCGTACACGGTCGATTCATGCGCGTTGACGGCGGGTTCTTCACCGACCACAATCGGCCCCGGTTATTATCACTTCTCGGGGGACTTCCCGCGAGACCTTCTAGCGGAGAACACTCAGCGTTCATTGATACCAGAGTCGTAACTAGGAGTTACAGCGCCTGTGATGAAACTGCTGTCGGTAGATTTACCTATTTATTTATCAGATAATTTGATTACGTATTGTGATGCATTTCCTTTACTGAAAGAAAAAAAACTCTTTAAAAAAATTTTACTTGACACAAGAAAATTATTTATTTGATGGGTTCTAACTTATTTACTGGCAGTCAAGTTAAATTTTTCTTAATTGAAATGTTATATTAATAAAATAAAATAATTTTTAATCAAGTAATTTTTATACTCGAAGTAATCAATTTTTTAAATACTGGTAATATGTCTATTTACTTTTAAAAGTAAATATATTTACTTAAATGGAACAATCAAATGCCTATATGAAAATATACGGTTTTAAGAAAATGTATTTTTTTCCTCTGTGTCTTTAAATTGGCAACAAAGTATTTCTGAAATTGTTAATTAAAAAAAGACATCCTGTGTATCCAATTGTACAAATTTTTTTTACACAAAAGGAAATCTACAAAACGGTACTAATATAGCAGTGTAAAATATTAGAGATCTTTGGAAAAAAGGACCGTGTTCGCCTAATCTAGTTACGACTCTGTTTCACCTTTTCTCTTTAATTCGGCACGCCATTCTCTCACAATTATTCATCACGTCCAAGCGAAGGACAAAACGGTCTGCGTCTGAAAAGACTTTACAACTACGTTTCTTAATATAATCGTAACGTCATCTTTAGACTTTTAAATTGTTGGGGATTAATTTGTAATTTTGCTTTTACAATTCTTTTGATTGATGCCTCGGAGTTATTAGTATATACAAATTTTATCTCTTTAAAACTTCTTTCTAATTATTTGCCAAATAGCTTTAATCTTTATTATAATAATAAAAAATGTTAGAAGATATAATACAGATATTCTTTCAAAAAATATAAGAATTGAAACATTTTGTTGCTATTCTTTTCATAAAGCTGGGAGAAGGAAAAAATTGTCAGATAAAAATAAATATATCCTCTCCTGAAATATTATAATTCCTCGACAGAAAGAGAGAGTAATGCAAATTTAATTTCTGAATACTACGGTTGTGTACAACAAGTTATGTACAGCAGATTTCACCATGCAATCGAGGAGAAATGCCAAAATACATGCCTAAAACAGAAAGTGTACTTGGAGCGAATGTGGAATGCACTTTTCCCCAGCAAAAGTTTTAACAATAGTAGGTAACAACAATAGGCTAAAAATTGATTGATATTGATACATATCTTATTGTGCTAAACTTCGCAAGAATAAAGAGATAATTTCTAAGACAATCTTTAATGTGTGTATGTATATCTCTTGAATTCAGATTTTTATCACGATATGCTAGAAGAAAAATAATGTCTCTTCTATCTTGATTCTTTAGTTTGAATCAAATCTGTTTCTCTCTTTTTTTTTAAGAAGGTCTCTGTTTTTTTAATGTTTTTTTTTTATTTGCAAAGAACGTAAATTCTAATGTGTTAATTACCAATATATTTATCATTGATATTAGCAAACGTCTTATCTCGCGAAGGTCTCACTCGAACACGTCACTCTCACTGTTATTCAGTCAAACGATTTCTTGTAAATCGCGATTCACGCGTGAAATGCACTACGTCATTCGATCAGGAAGGAGTAATTTAGCTCAATATATAGTAGTACGACAAAACATCTATGCGAATGATCTACGAGATATCAGCTGTGCTCGCAGCTGTGCGCCTAGGGGGAATCACCTCGTTCGCTTCCTGTTATCGCGATTTTATATCTATAATAATTATTCGGCCTTTACCTTGGTTTAAGAACGTCGTTAAAAAGAACAGAGATAAACTGATAAGAGAAAGCTCAAGAAATAAAGCTTGATCCTAATTTAAAAAACATTAACTTTTGCGAAAAATAATGAAATAAATATTCCAACGCGTATTATTCAAAATTATAATTAAATTTTGTTTATTACAAATTATTTGTAAATTTTTTGAGTTTACAAATGAATGATTACAATTAAATGTAATTGTGAAAAATAAAATTTACGAAGAGAATATCTGTCTCTATTTAAAATAAAATGATTAAAAATATAATACTATGATTGATAAGAATCAAATTTTACTTTATTTTTATTATTGTTTATTAAATAGTTAATCACTTCTTTGAAGCGACACGAATCAGAAAAACGCGTCCAGACTATCCGAAATGATTTCCTTCGTACGAGATGTGTGTGCCATTCGACTAATTCAATACGCTCGTGATTGGAATGCCATAACTCAATTTTGAAACGAAATAGCTTTATCGACTTGGCGTCGTACAAGCTAATTGTTCCTGGCTGTATTCTCGGTCCACTGCCATCTGTATTGAATAATTTTTTTTTTAGCCATGAACTTGAAAAGCTTTTGTATAATCAATTCTATATTCAATAATCAGCTGTTTAATTTCAGAAAATTAAATCAATATGTTTACTACAGCGTCTCACAAAATGCTATATTTCACACTAACTTCTGCAAGCTTGTAGTCAAAATGCTAGCCAAAAGACTGTTTCTAATTAGATTTATGAACCTCTGAAATATATCTATCTATATATAACTGTTACCTTAAGTTTCAAAACTTATTCGTGATTTTATATATAAATTATATAGAGTATATTATTACATTTAATTTTTTTTTTTTTTTACTCATTTGCCATTTTCTGCTCTATTTTTCAGTGGCAAGATGATAAAAGCGAAATGAGTGACACACTCAATACCGTCATAATGGAGACTTCATACGCCGAGTCCGAAAATTGTTTGAAGGTGGGTTCGTCCTCGCCGATACTGAATGTGGCGCGGCAGGACTCGGGCGTACCGGAGGATCTCGCTTCGCCTCTCAATGGAGAGGAGGATCCGGACCTCACTATGAACAGCGACTGCAACATCACCGTCATTCACATCAGCGAGTCGCAGAGTAACAAAACAAGCGACAAGTCACTGGCCGAGAATAAGGACAGCAAGGATGGCAGTGACAGTGGCGTCGAGGGTTGCGCGACAGAGGTTCCAAGAGTGAGTTTCAATGTGAAGTTTTATTCGTGAAGAAAATATTTTTTTTTATAAAAAAATAAAAATCTGGTTTCAAGACACTTTAGAAGTGTTTAGATATTCATGATAAACTGATCTATAAATAAATTATTTATTTAGATTCATTATTCTTTTCGTACAGGAACGCAATAGAAATAGCGTTGACTACACGAGCAGTTGCGGTGGCCTGGATGAGGCTTCTTGCGATTCTAGCCTCGTCAGTTGTTGCTCGGTGTACGAAGACGCATGCGGATCCACGTTGCCAGATGATGTACGACTAGGTGCTACTGGCGGCGAAGGTACGAGCGAAGGTGGCAGTGAGAGCTCATCCATCGCTGGCAGCGTATCTGTTCGAACAAGTCGCATGAACGTGAAGAGAACCGCAACGACGTCCAATTCGGCTAAGAAGAAGATTACAAGTAGTACCGATTCACAGAAGTGCGCTCGTACAAAACCAACGAACATGACATCGAGTATGAGCTTGAACGCAACGACGCCACGATCCAAGTCACGAACAGCAACTCCTAGAAACATAATGACCAAGTCTCAAGGCGCGAGCAGGGAACGGGACCATCGACCACGATCGAGGGAGAAATTAAACGCCCGAGGAGAATCGAGCTCTTCACTCATTGCGGATATCGCCAAGACGCCTGTTAGTAGTCGTGGTACGACGACGTATGGCTGTCGATCCAGCAGTAATGTAATGTCTAGTTCTATAACTACTCCCACTGCGGCCTCAATTGCGAGGACAAGGACGAGAGTGCTGCCTGACTCGTTGCCGTCTGCACTGACCACGGAGATCAACAAGGATCTGGCGCAGCGTAGTGGGAGAATTGTCAGGAACGATTCGTCGAGGTCGAGAACCGCGTCGAGTACACGCCTGACGCGCACGCCTGCGTCCACGCCATCCGAGGAAACGAAAATGAAGATACCGTCCATGTCAACGCCTCGCACTCAGTGTGTGAAAAGTACCGCTTCACGTTCTGATAAAGCTGTTGGCCAAGATAATAAGGCGCTTGACACGTATGCAACGTTGCCACGTAGGAACAGAAATAAACTGACAATCTCGAAAACCGGAGAGAAGACGGATAAGACGGCCAGAAGTAGATCTGGAAGTCGAGACGTCAGTCTCAGCAGAATCGTTGAGAAGAAAAGTATTATAGGCAGAGATCCATCTTCCATTCATAAAAGCTTGCCGCCGTATCCTAGACAAAGAATCATTGAGAAGACTCGTATATATCACGAAACCAGCGCGCAGACCGGCTTAACTGGACAAGACATCGAGAAAGTAATGTCCGGGCAACCGAGCACTATCACCGGACCCGAGGTCATTGAAAGACTACACAAGGATTGCCAAACGGAGAATACTTGGGACGATGTGCAAACTTTGCAGGATAACTTAAAACGCTTGAACGAGGAAAGCAGCAATTTGCGGGAGGAGAATGAGAAATTAAAACTTAAATTGGCTGAAACAAATCGTCTTTTAGAGGAAGAACGGGCCGATCACGCGTTTGCGCGTCAGGAACTTGATAGGAACGCGCAGCGGGTACTGGCTATGCTAGGTACGCCGCAATCGGAACACGCAGGTAATTCAACGAATAATATAATAGTGTAAAAATAAATGATAAATTTATACTTGCATATCTGCATAACTTGTAAAAATAAATTTGTAGAGAACAAGATATTACTAATGAAATTACTTTTCAGAGGGCAGCGACAGCTTTCTCGAGCTCGAATGTCATATACAATCCTCAGGACAAGTTGTTGCTAATCAGCAAGTCGAAATAGCCGATCTACAATCACTGTGTCGTATGTTAAACCGGGTAAGAATATCATATCTATGGTAGTTGCAAAATTATAATATCAAAATTATTTTCATTATTTTTCTGTAAAAAAAATCTTTATAACCTTTTTTATTAAAGGATTTGGACAAGAGTCTAGCCGCGCAGAAAGCCTTGCTACAACAACAACAAGAATTAGAAGCTGAATCAGCTGAAATGCAAGATTTCCTTCAAGAAGAAAAGGCCACCTTGGTGGATGCACTTAAGGACGCCGAAGTGGAGGTACGTATCTTTTAAAGACGCTTCTTGAAGTATGACGTCTATGTACTATTTATTTCACACTCATTTGCCTTTTGTAGCTCAAGAAAAAAGGGGAAGCTTTAACTCAAAAAGAGACAGAATTAGAAAGACAAATGGAGGAGTGTAAGCATTTAGTGCGAATTAGCGAACAAAGAAGGTACGCATCTCACGGAAACTTTTAACGATATTTATACTGAACATTATAAATTGTATTTGAACTATTGATCTATTTTTAGGCAAGAGAATTTATCAATGAGTCTAAAGTTGAATGCCGTCGAACGAAGAAGTAGAGAACTTTTACTGACTCAGGGCGCTGCTATGTCTGGAGCAGCTGTAGCCCTTTCCGGACTTAGCACCAGATTGGAAGGATTAATAGATCAACTAATTGCTTCTTATAATATTTCGATAAAAGATCTTGAGGTAAATATAACGGTGGAAATTCTCTCTTACGTGTAGTTTGTATTCTTATCTGCTAATAGCGATACAAATGAACAATAATAACATATGCTATCTCTTATAAATAAATATAATAAACAAAACGATCACAATACATAGAGGTGAAAGATCGATATTCTATTAACTACTTTTTCTATTTACTAAATTTAATAATTTTAAAAATTATTTTTAATTATAATTAGAGAGATTAAATATCTTATAATTCTTTTCCCAAAAAGGACGTCATATATCATAACGAAGCGTACAGTAGAAGTAACAGTAGCGTGGAGTCTAGTCCAGTTAGTTCTAAACAGAGTTTAAAGGAACGCACGCCGAGCCCGAAAAGTGGATCCTTTGTTTCCGCGGTGATTAGTGCAATTAGAAACGCTGCGACACATCCCTTTGCGGCGAGAAACATCGATAAAAAGTCTAGTCTAGATTCGTCTAAAATTTACAAAGGTAATGAAATAAATGTGAAATACTATACGTGTAATAATGAGATTACATTTAAGTTCATAAAATTTTTTCTTTTTAGACCTAAGCATGGAATCATCATCTGACTTGCTCGATTTTGAAACCGAACCATGTTTGATGATGGAAAGCGTTTTAGAAGACGTACCTTTACCGGACACATACTCGCATAATATGGTATCGAGCAGCGATTCTCTCCGCAGAGCACTGAGTTTCCCCGAAACGTCGGACGAGCATATAAGGAAGACAAAGTACAGCGATGAGTGTACTAGTCTGACAAATCTCACCCAGGCAATCTTACATCGTCGTAAGGCAAGTATCTAACGTAAGGAAAGTAAATCTAACTGTCGAAAAGTATAAGTTACGAGTATGAAATTATTTGTGTTAAAATTTACAGGTGGAAGACGAGGGTGACGATGATTGCGATTCTGTGAGCGAATCTGACACCGGGATCAATGACGGTCCTGTACCATTGACGGATTACTGTCCATCTGTAGATCTTGTCGATCAAGTGATCGAGGTGGACAATCTTGTTACCAAACTTCTGAAAGTACTACGAATCATACAGCTTGACAACGATACATGTATACAGGAACTAAAAGAAGAGAAGTAAGTTTCACAAATCTGATCAAACGATAAAATTTCAACGATTACGATGAAATAACGATGAAATTTTAATTATTAACTGGAATGTCATTATTTACAGGTCTAACTTGGAGATAAAATTAGAAGCCACCATAACGGAGCTGAACGAGCTTCGCAAAATTATCGATAACCTTCATCAATCACCCGAAGAAGTTCTGAACAATGTACCGGATCGGCGACGTAGCGTCGTGGAGAATTGCCGAATTTTGCTCAAAGAGGTAATAGCTGGCGATGTCGCCGATACGTTTTTATAGTGTGCTTCTTTGACGCTACTGCCATATCTCCGACATAAATTATTGTCTTTCGTAAAAGAGATGTCAAATGATATAATTCCTCCTGTAAGCGGATAAGGAGAAATTGAAATTTGATGAGGCCGTACTTGCTATTAATAGCAGTCTCGGCGAAATAGACTGAGGATCTCGACTGCGATCGGAGTGACTTCCGCTTAATATTTTAAAATCTCTTATTAATTTTTTATATTCTTCTTATTATAAATGATTTCAATTCCTAAAAATATCCATGTCAATTTTGAGAGTCTGAATTGTTATATTAAACATCAACGAACATTTTATTTAAAAAATGGGATTTTTAATTTCAACGTGAAAACAATTTTTAAAGAATTTTTAAAAGCATGTGAATATGAATTACATATAATTTTCTTTTTTTTTTTTTGAGACTGCGTATTTTTTATCCGCGTTGTAATATTAATTGCAAGCTAAATACAATGCTGTACATGTGTATACTAATATGACGTTATACGCCGAGATTGCAAAGAATCAAATTGGAACAAATACAGGCTCGTTGTTGTTTCTATAAAACAATGTACAAAAAAAAATAAATAATTCTGGTTAAAATTACAATCAATTATAGCTAATTACGTAGCATGTAGAAGGATATCAGAAGATATTTTATTTTACTGATTTGCTTTTTTTTAGCAGCATTGGGCAAAATACATTTACGAATAATGAATAACGATTTTAAATATTTATATATTTATAAATGTATTAGCGCATATAAAATATATGTTTTAGATGTCTAAATTATATTTACGTCTCATTAAATATATTTAACATATTTAAATACGTTTTGTAATACGCTACTATACTTTTTGTGAAAATACAAAATTGTAAATCATTATTCATTATTCCTGAATATATTGTATTCAATGCTGATACCCACCGAGTTGATCATAGATTTTTATATTCAATGCGTAAAATGATTCTTCAGTGTGTGAAATTATTAGGTTCATAAGTAAAAGATTAATTTTAAGTTCTTTCAATCAAGATAGACAGGGTATCCTACATTTAAGATAATAGCAATTAATGGAGAATACAACAGGTATATGGTATCATATGCTATCACATATGCCATCATATAAAACAAAGAATGAATTGAAATGATAGAATTTGGATACCTTTTATTGTGTCTTCGATCAACACATGTATTATCATAATCACATCCGAGAAGATAGTAAAATATTTTATGACAAATCTCGTATATATAAAAATACTTTGAGAAGCTTTTCAATAGATGAGGATTAGAGAAAACATTTGTGCGATCATTTTTGTATGTTTGTGTGTGTAATTTATTTTTTTGCGAATGTATATACATTAATATCTGTAGGTTTTGTTGTCTGAGATTTATAATAACTTCTTGCTCAGTGAAACCAAAGTTGAGATTTATTATAAACGTGTAGACAAAGTTTCCTCTATCAAAATGAAGCTTTGCTTGAACATAGTTTTAAACATAGGAACATTGTGATGATACACCAAACGATAACACATATGTATTTTAATGTTTAATCCAATAAATTTTCATATATTGAGAGACACAGATGCATATAAATTTATTATATTATATTATACATTTAACTTTACATATAAAAATTAAAGATTATACGTAATGCACATGAAAAATTCGCAAATAATCAATATAAAATATATATTCAATATAAGAAATCGCGAGATTGACATTTACGATTGGTTTATAAACATATGAATAATAATTGTATTGTGTGCTGTGACACTAAATCAAAATATAATTGTGGCTAACGACAAAGCAAATATTGCATTTAGCCCGCTTAACATGTAAATACATATGTGGATATATACTGAAACATAATTGCCTGTTACATTGTACGAATAAGGCCAGTGAAATCATCATTTCTGTAATTTTATGTATTTTTTAAAAGCCATCTTTTAAGTTACAGAGAAATGCGCTGGATAACGCTAATATTAACGCGTCCCTTTATTGCTATCTAGACACCATATAAATGCGTGGTACGACATCGAATTGGTCATCAACCATACACGTTATATTCTACGAGTACTCATCCATCATCCCTGTAGATGCAGATATCCTATACCTATGGAGAGAGCATGGTTCTTTTTAAACATCTCATTTTAAATGATTGTAATTTGTGAAACGCAGAATGCGCATATTGTGTTGAAAGAAAAGGAAAATACCGTTTTCTTAATATATGCTGGCGAAACATTATATGCGTATTGGAATTGTGAGCATCGGGGAGTCGTTTTAGTGTACGTTCATGTTTCGCACATGACGTATGCTACGTATCAAAGGCGCCAAGAAATTCGCCAACCGTACAGCTGGTTGTCTGGAACATAAAAAGGGTTACGTCGAGAAAGTGTACACTGAATTATTTTTATAATTAAAACGTTGAAGATTACGCGTGGTATCATTCGCAATAAGATCGCAATTAAGATTAATATGATTATAATTAATGCCAATAAAATTAATTATCAAGATAACGACATGGAGTAGATGGATTCTTACTTGTGTATTGTCTTCGAGAGCGCCGGATCAGTTTTATTGTGGCTAATGTCAATGGTGGATTTGTCCGGTTCGTCGATGGACTGGGATATGCCCAGGTTCGGGGATAAACCCAGGCTGGCGAGGGATATATTAGGCTCCGAGGTACCACTAGCTGCGCCAGCCAGGAGCAGTGCCTCCATCGGTACAATTACCAAAGCAAAACCATCCACGTGAACACGGTAATTCTCGCTACCATTCTGCCGCTGGTCGTAATAATCGACTGCATCAGAATATGCGGGTATTGGCGGGACTGTGGATGTTACAGCTGTCTCCTGCGGTATCACTGAAGTGATCTCGATCTTGGACTCGGTCTGGGACTCGATCTTGGAATCGGTCTGAGATTCTATCTTGGACTCAGTCTGAGACTCGATCTTGGACTCGGTCGGCTTGCTGTCAGTGACAGGTAAACACTGAACGCTTGCGCCGAAGAACGCGATAAGCAACACAGTCTTGAATACGCGCATGTTGATTGATAACATTGAACAGTGGCTACTTGTTGAGTTGCCTTCCACTCGACCGCAATTCGTGAACTTATCGGGTTAACTCTTTATTTAATCTTGATCCGTCTTCTACTCGTAAAATCTGTTCAAGTTGTCTTCAGCTCGATTTCCTAAATTACGGCTCTTTACTCAACTCCGATTGAAGCCGATGACTTTGGAAACTGCGCGGGATGCTTCCTGTTCAGCTCCGGTCGTGAATTTACCCCAAGTTATTTCCTACTTGACGGAGGTGAACTCGGACCGACCACTTTTTGCGACTCTTAACGAGATGATCGCGAGAACGCGATTGGACCGGTACCGGTATCACGAGATACCGACAAAAGCGGGCGAAACGACTTTGGAGAACGTGGGACGTGGTCTGGACAACACGGAGGATGCTCGAGGTGTGATGACCGGGCGATGTCTCGTACCAGAGGACGATCCCGATCCCCACCTGGGCGATCCGAACCTGAAGCCTTCCTTCGGTTCTAGAAACGGATCCCCGGAAAAGTTCAAGAACCTCAGCGGACTGACGGCAACCTGCCGCTAACGGCACATATACCGCCACAGCGCTTGTTGATACGCTGTAAAACTCCTATAATTTATGCGAAGATGGAGGAGAGATTTGTTTGGGCTTGATTAAACAGATGTTCGCAATTTTATGAGTCAACTTTCGTAAAGTCGACGATACATTCGAGAAGGTATTATTTTACATATAAAAAACTTATATTTGTCTTTAATAACAAGTTTGAAGAAGTTTTGTTTTTTCAGTTTTTGATTGAATTTTGAATATTCCTTATTCAAAATTAAAAAAAAAAACAAAATTTTTAATTAAAATTGACGAAAGGTTTACTTGTGATGTTAAAGATAACAACATCTTGTCATTTTTTATTTTCAGTTACTCATAATTCGAGAATTGTTCATCTTACGGCTAATTGCATTTTTCTTCTCAATTGGTCTCCAAGAGAGGTCGAGATACACGACGCTGGAAGCAATAATGTAGCGTCGCTATTTCTCAAGCATTCTCTGAACCTTATTACATTCGGATTGCGAATTACCATCGGAAGAAAGGAACGTGGCAGTATTAATAGCATTAACGATACTCGAGACACGATGAGACCCCGAAGCTGATTTCTGTTCCTCATCAACAACGTATCAATCATACGTTGAATGTCCCTCGCGGCGATAACCAGTTTTATTCAAAAAGAGAGGAGAGCGAAAAGGGGGGAACGTGATGATGCCAAAGACAGAGCGTAATAGTTATCACACGCCATGCGCAGGTACATATGTACACGTGTACGTAGGTGTGCGCGCATCTATAGTCACCAATCTCTGCAAAGGGCAATGTCCTATCGTGGCCGTTCACGGCGAGTTCGTTTCCCCGATCTACCCGTCTCGCGGCTTGGCGCCTATTACCGTAACCTTGCCCTTGCGCTCTCTCTTTCTTTCTTTCTCTCTCTTTCACTCGCTCGCTTGCTTGCGTACGCTTCCGCCTTGCGATGGGAACCAAATCAACACCATCACAACACCGAATTGCCACCCGGTCTTTGGGGAACGACCTTCGGTTTCTGGAAATTCCCGGAGGACCGGTATTGATGCGCCTTATATGGCAATCCCCGTCCCTTTAATTAGCAAGAGCAGAATTCTTGGGTAAGGATTTAATTTCTGATACGTATTATTTATATACTGCAGCACAATAAAAAAAAAGAACAAGAAATGTAAAAAATACAGAAGGAGAAAAAAATAATCTTTTCAAAAGCTTATTGATTTAGAAGACAAGATAGAAATTCAATTACAATTAAATTGGGTTTATATAAGATTAAGTTTATTAATAAAATTTCTTTTTGTGATGTTTGCCTATATTTAAATACATATTCACATTGCTGTTTAAGTATTTTATTGATCAAATGGTTTAATAGATACACACGCAGTATAAATCTTCACAACATGTACACTTTATATGAAACGATAATCATCTCGCATTCAGCGCGTTTTAAATGCTAAATTAATAAAATAATTACTCCTCGCATTTTATCTTGTATGGCTCTTGCTTTAATAAGCAGAAGAAACGATGCTTTCCAATCAATAAAAGTAATAGATCTGATATAAGATTTAAGCTAAATGAAGAATAAAATATCGCATGAGAATAACTAGTACATTTTGATATTTAAGAACTACAACCGTGGGGACTTAAAGCTAAAGGAGAGAAGCGGTCGACCCGTCCGATTGACAGATGCCAGACGCGTCACGATGTCTTCCTGGACCGCAGTTCTCAATGCTGTCACCCAGTAGTCTCAGTTCCTGCTGTTTCTCCTCGGCGACCAGGGACACGTCGTTCTTGTCAACGCTTTCTGAGGACTGGCTCGCGACGTTCTCTTCTCTTTGAGGCAGCTGCTTCTTCAACGACGTTTCCAGTTGTCCCGGCTCGTCGTCTGGATTCCAAACGTTCCCGACCACGTTTCGAGCTCGACCGCCGTTTCCCATCTTGAGCGCGGGTGTCTTCCTCACGTTCACGAAGTATCCGGGAACAGTCGGCACCTCACGGCTCTTCGGGAAGTCGAAGTTCTTCACATTTCTCGCGATTCTGTCAGCTTTGTCTTCGACGGACGTTGGTTGCTGATCCGAAACGTTCGATGTCTCCAATTCTCCTCCCTCCGCTTTTCGCACCGAGCTCTCCTTATTCGGATGATTCACATTTATAATTTCCACGGAAAAGGGTTCCTCATCGGCTTTGATCAATCCTTGGTCCTTTGATCGAGATATCACAGAGTCGAGGGCGTTCCACGCTGCATTGGTGATTTTCTCGGCGTTACTAGGGAAGACCACAACGAAGAGGATGTTCTCGAACTTGGTGTGCAAGTTGAAATCGCCATCCTGCCGTTGATCGTACCTCGTCGGAGCAGCGTGAATTTTGGCGAACGCGAAAAACGCTGTGCCGAGGAAAAATAGCGTCCGGACCATCGCTATTCTTGTTGTGTATATACGTTGGTCGCACGTGCTGCGTCGTAATATGCGAGACAGATGTGCGATGCTGTTCGACCTCGTGGGACAATGCTCTTCGGGCAACGCGAGCGAAATGAGCGAAGGTCTTTTCCGCAACTACGACGAGACCGCGCGAATAGCGGTGAGACCGTTGCACGAACCGGTACACGGAATCTGTATGATAGGGGGATTCATCTCGCCGCAGGATCATAAGATGCGACGCCCCACGTCGATTGGCGTGGGAACGATATCGATCGCCTGTACATCAATATACGTTACGGCCCGGAAACGTCGCGGATTTCGATAACGCAGCTAATGACAAACAGCTAATTACAAACAAAGAAGATTTAAGCGTAATGATTAAGAGGAGTCAAGAAAAATGTCGAGAAAAAATAATTTTTGCGAGATGAAAATGTATGCGAGATTATGTTTCTTCTTATATATATTATACGAATATATTTTAATCAAGTATTACATTTTTTAGGAAAGTTCTTCCGTTGTAATCCTGGATTTCATTGTTCGCCGGTGTCGTAAATCGTAGCACGGGACTGCGAGATAAAAGGAAGCGCGCCGAAAACTCGGAGATAATCGCCGCAAAAGTGCCAAAGTGTGGGATTTATTTCATCTTGCGAAGGCAATGCACATGACGTACTCGAGACGGATATATGGCACATCCAAAGAGGACATTTATTTCCAAATTAACTCTCGGCTTTCGTCGCGACCTGATCCACTCGATCGAGGAAGAACCAATCGATCGAAGGGGGGCATTTCTGTTGTCGACGGTTGTACTCACGGCAGCAAGCGAGTCAACCACGGTCGACCTGCTCGCCGACAGCGTCCGTCGCCGTTCGGAACGTATCCCGATTTGCAACGCTTCTGCGACCGCAGGGCGTGTACGGGTTTCTCCGTGGTCGAGGAAGTTACTCCAGCACCGTCTTCTGCCTCATTCCACTGATTCTTATCGTTGTCGCTGTCCGGCGTCGAGCTCACGGTACCGTTCGACGGATCGGCGCTTGGGATTTCCTCATCCTTGGACAGCGTCACGTTGCTCGTGGCCGGGCTTGTACTATCGATGGATGCTGAAACTGTTGAATTTTGTAACGACAGCGGCTCGGAAACCGGCGTGTTATAGTTTTTCTCCGTGGTCGTGGTCCCTGTTGTGGAAACCGTGGTGGGCTTGTTGCCCGGTTTGATGGTGAAGTCTGAGTAATCGTAGAAGTAATCGTAATCCTGCGAAAGCAACACGACGTCGACGATGAATATCTACATTGATCAGTGGTACTCGGAACAATCTATTTATTCAGCGTAAAATGCGATATACATAATTTGTATAAAATGTATGCTGGATATAAAGTATCTAAAATAGACTTTGTAAATTACAGGCTCGCTTCAATCTTGCGTCAGATCCGTCGTGTATGTGAGAGACCAACACAATTACAAGCTGAAGAAAAGCTTCGATTGTTTCTTCAAGTAGTGCAGCAAAATCAAAAGGTATATCATAGTAAAAAAAAAAAACAGTTTTTGTGCACAGAAAAAAAATGAGTATCAAATCATCAATCATAGTGTCATGTAATATAAAATCTTTAAAGAATTTATAATCTTAAAGAAACATAGTTTGCCAACATAAAGAAATTTTGTTTCTTCATGTAAGCAAATTATACCTGTTTAAGATTATAAAATTCTTTCAAGACGGTTTTATATTCTTGCTCATATATGAAACAATAATGAATTGATTATTGATTTAATACTAATTTTTTTCTGAGTGCAAACAATTTTTTTTCGCAAAATATTCTCTATGGTAGAGAAAAGAATGTAAAACAATTTGAAAGAAAAACGACAATAGAAAAGAGTGCTCCAATGAAGACATTGACAGTAAAATTAAGACAAAGGAGACTCTGAGAAAGAGAAGCGCTCGCGTTATCGCAGTCTCTTATGGGAAAGAATTTACCGTGTAATCGGTGAGGACATCGGAGTTAATCAGCGCAATCACTTGCAGGTCCTTCAGCTCGAGTTGCACGTTCAGATCGCCGGTTTGCCGCTGATCGTAAACCGCTTTAGCCGGCGCGCGGGGCATCGCGGCGGTAACGCGACAGATCGCGATAATGAGGAGGCTACGTAGGGCGAGCATGATCGTTGATGCGGCTGCGATCGGTCCTGACGTGGCGAGAACTGAAAAATAGATAGGCGGCCGGACGCCCCGACCTGATCTCGCGCTTTGGCCTCCGGCGGGAACCCACCAACGCGCCGAGACCGGCTAGTTTCACCCGCTTCTCGCGCAAAACCGGTATACGCGCCGGCGTGCCATCGGTGGACACCTCGTTTTGTATTCCCGTATCTCTCTGTCACCTCCCGGCGTTCGCAGGGTACTCGGCGAGTACGATGCCCGGCCGTTGCCCTCTCGCCGCTACGCGCGTTCTACCTTGACAGCCGGCCTTCGGAACGTGCATAACATCGCGTGTGCACGCGCAATCGGATCGCCGCTCGCGTATATTTTCGTATACGCCTTTGTAAGCTCTCCATCGCAAGTGTTTGCACGTGCCCGTGACGATTACGAGAACCCGGATGACGAGCGAGCCGATGCTCGTCCACTTGGCGCCCGCTCAAGTCGAACGCTTCATATGTACAAATAGAGTAAAGGAGGCTCTCACGAGTGGGAACGAAATGCTCTCGAAAGAATTGCAAGAGTCCGTTTCACGTATCCTCGTCTCGTACGACTTTACAATATTATTGCTTTGTATATAATCTTATCATGAGATGCAAACTATAATTTAGTAAGAGGAATATCGGAAGAATGATATGGGGATTTTCTCGTGTTAATCCGTATTTTTTAATTTTTATTAGATCTATCTACTTGATCTATCCAACAATAAGTAGTTTCGAAAAGGGAAGTTTGAATTTTTCATGAACGTAATACACGCAATTCAGTTATACACAAATTAGCAAAATGCAACAGGCATTCAATAATTAATCGTTGTTTTATTCAGAAGTATCACAGATATACGAAAAATGTTGCAAATAAAATTATCAGATGTAGATAGAAATACATAAATATTATTCCAGGAATTATTTAGAATTTACTTTGAAGATTATTTTTGACGCTACTTTTCTCTTTTCTGATAAACTTGTATTTTAGCATGAGTAATAAATTTTGCTTCAGAAAGAGAAAAAGACGGAATGTACATACGGTAAAAAAAATGCAAGCTCTCAACAATTATAAAATTCCGTCATTCATCAATTCGTATTTCAAAAAACGCGCGTATTTAATTTCAGCAGCTCGTTGCAACATGTGCACTTTCTGCACTTTTTCTTCCTCCGCCTACATTCGAGTGCACGTGACATGCAGCTAATTTTATTCTGCAGCTAAACTCCGTCGTACAATTTATTCATTCTGTCTTTCTCCCTTCAACGCCCAGTTATCCACTCGTTTCATTCCAAGTGCAGAAGGCATGACACAGTGCAGATACGAGGAGTAGACCTCGCGAGGTGCAGACGGCGCCGCGGATTCCTCGTCGTTGCTGCACCTGTACGCACCTTGCACGACCGCGAGCGTGTGTCGTAATCGGCGACGATGCAAACAACAGTAATCTGTCACCTCTCGCACGCCCGAAAATGACGCCGAGGCGAAATGTCGCGCGCCGCCGCGTGCGCGCGTAGCCCCAGGGTGTGGAGCGTTGTCGCTGTCAACGAAATCGAGGCGTGGAAACTCAGCCCGTCGTCGTTGTCATTGTTGTCATCGCGTGGACCGATCCCGCGCGACACAGGATATTCACGCACTCGCAGCAGCGCATCGTCCGTTGTTTACCTTTCGTTGGCGACCCTCGCGTCATCGGCGACCCTTATCATGTTACGCGCTGACACGAACGATGCTCCAATTTTTTAAGAAGATTGGTAATTATATCGCACGTCATTTCACGTGTCGCAACGTAAATTATGAAACGAATGAGTCGCCTTCTTCGTCTAGCACACGCAATCACCGAGATGATTGACCTTCTGACATTTGCAGCACGCAACGTGTTTTCTTTTTCTTTCGCTTTTCTTTCCTTCGTATCTTCATCAAGATTTTTACAAATTCGTCGATCAAGTCGATGGCGTATTGGAACACTTCGCTTTTTTAATATCTCTCTTCTCATTTGTATTCAAAACTAAAATTAGTTAAATCACTTGATAACTGTCCTGGCAAAAATAACTGTTTACAATAATATATTTCTTCTTTTCACACATTTCAACCATAGCTCGATCTTTAGTTTGATTGTTTCATCATAATGAAACTACGTACTATGCTCCCAGGACACAAGGATAAGTCCGGATTACCAGAAACCTCGCCTACAAAATCAACGAGCTCGGGAAGCTTTCTGGCAGATGCATTCAATGGTGGTGCGTCGTCCATTCAGACACCCTCGGGTGTATTATGCAACCTTGAGGAGGAAGAGGAGGAGGAAATTCTTAGTAATGACATCGAGGAGACATGTGTCTTCAGCTCTCGGTTGTCCAAGGCTCTCCCAGAGGTGCTTAAGGACAAGAGTGCCCTTGGTTATTTCATCCAATTTATGGACATCAGAAAACACGTAGCCCTCATTAAGTTCTGGTTGGAGATGGAGTGTCTGTGTAGTGCATCTGGGATACTTGATGCACAGAAATTCATACAGTCAAATCAAAAGGAGATGCTGGATGCCTTGCCTGCTTCCTTAGATGATAACGAGAATTTTAGCTGCGATGTGCTTGCTAACAACGATGTAGATACTCAGATGAGCAGCAACGAAGTACTGTTCGATGAGAGAGCGGGCGACACGACGTCCAACGGTATGCCAAAGACTAGTCAGGCAGTAAGCGAGACGCGACAATCAAACCACGATTGCGAAGTTAGTAGACAAAGCGACGTGATGACGACGACCAGGCAAGATGCATTGAGAATTTATAGGAAATATATTCTCAAGGAAGGCCTGGGTATAAATCAAATATCCGAGGAGTTAAAGTTAGATATGGAGAAGGCCATTGTCCAAGAAAACGTTGAGCCTATATTACGGTGCCTATCTGCTGTTCAAAGCATAGTGTACAATATATTAGAGAACGAGTGAGTGATATACCGTTCATCAATAATCTATGCTATTTAAATAAGTAAGAGCAAAGCATCTAAAAGTTGTATTTTTTGCAGGTATATTAACGATTTTTTACGAAGCGAATTTCACTGTAAGCATCAAATTGATGTGCTCACCAGTGGCAATGTACAATTGACAGATATATTGTATAATGAGACAGCATTCTTTTACTTCATGGAGGTTTGCATCATTACTTACGATTGTACTTTTGCGACGGAAATTTTCGTAGATTCTTTTTTAATCTTTATATCTTCTAGTTTATGGAGCTCGAAAATAAACGAGAGTTGTTAGACTTTTGGATGTCAGCTATAAGTTACAAGCAGAATCTCTTAGAGAAAAAGGGAGCGGCCAACCCGGAAGAAGCACAATCTGATGCCGTTATTATATATGAGAAGTAATTATTATATACAAAAATTATTAATAGTTTTGGGTCAATAAATTCAGTAGAAAAGAAAAAGAAAAGATAAACCGAGTATAAAGCGCAAAACCTAAAGATCACATAAAAAGAGACGGAAGTTTAAAAAAGACAATTGTGTGAACCAAAGAAAAAGAGAGAAAAAATATGGCAATTGTTTCCTGTTTTTTTCTACCTGACTTTCACTATTTAATTTAGATACGTTTGAACTATTCTTATTATGTCTATAATATGGTTATATAAAAGAAACAAAGAATTTATACAAATGTTACTGTTTTTTTTTTCTCAGGTATTTCAGTTTACAAGCGACTATGCCTCTTGGGTTTAGTGACAAGATTCGTTTTCATGTGGAACAAAATATTTGCCGCGAGGACGAGGGTGGCCCGCAGCCCGATTGTTTCGACAAACCCAGTAAAATTGTATATAATTTTCTCAACAAGGTACACTCATTTATTACATACATTTGCCTATTTACTCACACTCCGCACTCGGTTACATAAACTCGCGTAATTGTATTACAAGCTAATATTTTTCTTCTAGCATTATCTTCCGGCGTTCTTATCATCACAGCTGTATTATAAATACTTATCGGAGCTAATCAGCACGATACAGACCAGTCCGTGTCCAAGTTTACATTCCAAGATAAGAAGGACAGGTTGGTGTCGTTAGTTGATCGCAATAATATACTGCTATTCTTGAAAAATATCGGAAAATATGTTTTTTATTTAACTATAATTGTACACATGAAATTTTTTAAACGTACAATTTTTTTAATACACAATTTTGTATTTATGTAAAATATACGATATTAATTGAAAAATTTACTTGCAGGTTCAGATTGCAGCAGCGAAGTAAGCTCTGTGTGTACTAGTATGCCAAGTATTTCTCAAATAGGAAATAATGGCAACAGAATACCCGATAAAAAAACTATTAACAGTCACCTAAATATCGACACTAGGCAACTTTACGATCCAGATTCTTTGTGGCGACGTAATAAATATAGGTATTTGACATTTTAACAATCACACATACATTTATACTAATTTGTAAGCCACAAATAAAATGACGTACTTTGTAGTTTAAGCATTGGCTACGTTGACAACTTAGGTAGATTTATTACTGAAATAGAACCAGATCCTCATAGAAAATATGGTAAGTTACATATAAATTCAGGGTTTGAGCTGACATGTATATGAGAAATTGTTTAAAATCATGTATATGGATTTCAGAATCTCGTCTAACTCGTGTTGTAAAACGATTTGTAAATATAGAACAAGATAAGGTAAATATTTTACAAATACTGGCATATTTTAGAATAATTCAATAGTAATAATAAAAGTAATAGTAATAATTTATTCGCATATGATGCGCATCATTTAATTAATGCATTACTCTATTGATAGGCTAAAGAAGAGTTAGCATGGAGAATTGCCGAGATGATTATTCGTGAAATCACATCTTTAACGCTTGGAGCTTCAAATCATCCTTCTTGATGGTGCAAACCTAACATGACGATTCTGAGGCTTAAGTTTAAAATAATCTGTGTATTTGTGTAAGTGCTTTGTCTTTTTATTTACGTTAGCGTTGCAATGCTGCAAGCTTTGCCAAAGTGCCAAACGAAAAATTTTAATTTATTTTATATGATAACTTAAGAAAGCAAGTATCATAATCAGGAGAAAAAACTTTTTTTTGTATATTCCGGTGTTTTACATTTTTATATTTTGGCATAATAATGAGAGACTTGAATTTACCAATCACAATAATTCAATTCGAATTTATAATTAAAGTAAATAACTTCATTAGAAATTGATCTATATATTAGTATTTTTACAATTCATTGCATAAAAAGTAATTTATAAAGATCTTATAAGCAGCAATCTGTAATTTTTTTGTAACTATTAAAAGATCTTCCTATTTTATTAATTTATTATAAAATACTCAATGAGCAGAGAACAATAATTTAATGAATACGCAATTCCTTCATCAGCCATCATTAATTGTGACACTAGAAGCAAGAAAATCAATGCAAATGATTCTCTTATCATTTACATGAATGATAATTAAGTTTAAATTCATGAAAAAAATACTCATTTAATATGCTAAAAAAGACTTATGTGTCAAAATTTATTCTACGATATTTCAAATATCTATTTTTCTATTCTGTCTCAAATCTTGGTAGTCGTTTTTAATTGTTTTTATATATTTA
Organism: Solenopsis invicta; assembly: GCF_016802725.1. NCBI lineage: Eukaryota > Metazoa > Arthropoda > Insecta > Hymenoptera > Formicidae > Solenopsis > Solenopsis invicta. Next base: position 4,392,496 of record NC_052667.1, read on the forward strand.
ATATTATGTTTTCACACACGAAAACTTAGTTAATATCGTTCGCATTATTTTTCTTCGCTTCTGATAAGATGACTAATGCAGATATTGACGAATTCTTAAAATATAAGATTTTGTACTTTTTTCATTGCCAATTTATACGATGATACAGTTGATGTTAAAATAGATAATGAGATATATGTACATACGATGATGCATGTGTGATCGCCGTTGATCGTGATATTATGATATAGAGAAAGATATATTTTAACAGTATTTAGAGTGTATAATACGTAATGTCTAAGTACAGAATGTTATTAATAACGAAACCCCTATTATACATGTATGCCCTACTTCTATTTTGTTATATATCTTTTTATTTATGAGATTATTATACAACGCATACTTGTAAAAACGAATATTTATTCTCTTTTAAAAAGGCACCTTATCTTTTCAAAGTAATTAAATAGTCGCAATGTTATATATTGCAAATGCGTACACGCACTAAATCTTCTGTTTAAAAAATTTGCATGATGCAGTTCCTTTTAGTTTTGCATCTTCTTCGTTGCTACATTTTAAAATCTCGATTCTCGGTAAATTATGGTTAAAAATTAGCTAAATTACGTCCCTCCGTTTTGAATTTATTATATCACGGATGTATAATGTATAAAAAGCTATATTTTAATACAATTTCTGTGTGTAATATATTTAAAAAATTCTATTTTATACATATATTTTTCTTATCGTAAAATATATTTAGAAAAATCTCTTAATAAAATATTGCTTTATCGAGACGTCCTCTGAGAAATCTTGTAAAAATATCGCACTTGTGAACAGAAATGCGCGATTCGCGCGAGTCTGATTTTATATGTAAAAAAATTACTTCATATATTAAATTTCTCTTTTACACTACGATGTAGCACGATATTTACACGTTTCACAAACTGACAGTAAAATAGAGTCACAGAGACGAAGATCCGTTTATACTGATATGTGGTATTTTCTGTCCATATTGCATTTGTGAATTTAACAGTGGAGATGATTCGGAAACGTGCATGTTGTTCATCTTGACGATCGCGTTTAAATTTATACTGGTGTTCGACTTGACATCTTGACAACATTCAAAGCGTAACTTTTCCCTTCTGGTCCACGACTGATAAACGATCGCGTTGAAAAACGCTTGAAGAGGATTTGTCACGGCCTGTCGATGAGAAATTGTCGAGAATTTGCCTCAGTCATTTCTTTACGTTTATTCATGAACTTTAAAATATTTATACGTACCATTATGTACCACAAAGTGATGATCGCCTTGATCGGCAACTGGAACCACAAGGTCCACAATAGTACTCCGTTAATTAGATTAGGCGTCCAACACACATAATAAACCACATTGATGAGAGCGAATTTTAGTCTGATTGTTTGTATCAATCTCCGCTCTCTGCTGGTCATCTGGGCCATGCTATGTAGAACCACCGTCTCAAGATCCCGAGTCGACGCAATGTATAAGATGGGATTCACAATCATGACCACCGCTAGCAGTACGTACGTAGCGAAGTAGTTTGGAAGGATGCGCAATATCGCGCTAGACAATGATGTCAGGCTGTGACAGCTGCATACAAGACAATTTCACATTTGTTATCGTCATTCTGAGGACGTATATGGGAACGGCTCGAGATACTTCTAAAACACTAACTTTGCATCTGGAATGTACAGAATAATCAGTCCAAACAAGGTGAGAACGGCAGGAAGCACCCAGGCCAAGGTGTGATAGCACACGGGACGGCCGTTCTTGTCTCCCAGCAGCAGCTTCATATCCACCGCATAGCACAACGTCCATATCCATGTAGCCATGTAGAAGTATTGGATCCACGCCTACGAGCAACGATCTCTCAGTCTTCCCGCGAACTCTTCGCGAATCTCTATCAAGCATAGGAGCGTCAACGTTACCGACAACAAGGCGCAGAATACCACGTTCGGCATATCGCCTTCCATCGGCATGATGGACTTGAAATTCCTCCATAGCGCCGATCTCACAAACACACCTGATTGAATACAGAACAATTAGATAAGACACTATCGTGTTTATCTATCACATTCCTTGAAATTAACTAAGATATTTATATATGAAGAAAAAACAATTTTGTTGAAATACAAATCAGAAAATGAATCATCAAAATAATTACATTAGACTTTAAACTGGTTGCTAAAATATTAAAATTTTTTGCAATATCATCTCAAACTTCCTACATAATTATTTTGATGGTCTAATATGAAATTATTTTCTGATCTATACCTAAATTTTTAGGTACTACAGTAAAAATTATTTTTTCCACATGCTACTAGCTACTAATGGCATAATCAAATTGCGATAAAACCTAAGGATGCTAAAAAATCAGCAACAGCGAGCCGTACAATAATATCTCGTCCTCTGGAGAAACTCCTCCAACGATAAGAATTATTTGAATCCTCTCTGGGTAGTATCTGGAAAAAAATTTTTTTCAGTATCTAACAGTGCCAATTTGTGAACATTTCTTGATCTTCAAGCATTTCTCAAATTCATATCAATGTGATAGCATTGTGCAAATAAATCTTTCCATTGCAACTATTATACATTTAAACCATTTCTATATTATATAATTTATAATTTAAATATATTTGCAAATATATTTAAAAAATATATATATATAAAATTACTTCACTTATTTAAATATTTTCATTATGTTACATATATATTATAAATTATTTGACGTGCTTTTATTAATTTACTTTTAACTGCACTTTTTCGTACACTTCTCATATGTAAAAGAGATAAATATCATATTGGAAGGAGACAAGGTGTAAGAAGTGCAATCAAAACGAATCAACGCATTATGACAGAGAAGTTCCAATTTCAAGACAATGCTTCCTAGCGATTGAATTTGATCATGATGAAGAACGACATATTTCAAATCAATTCCCGCTCTATACGTTAATTGTAAATTAATAAGAAAAGAACGAACCGGCGGGGAGAAAGCTCGTCCGGGTATACGATTCATATGAGTTTACCTGATAAATCGCACCTATCATACCCATCGTCGACGAGAACATGCACACCGTGTTGTATGCGTCCGTATTAAACTCTTGCATTATCGTTATCGCCCGATCTGTCCGATTTGTGTGATGACAGCAAAACGTTTGTAGGGTTGGATCGGCCATTATTATCGGATGTTATCGCGGTCGAATCCAGAGTGCGTCTCTGCCTTACTATTTTACTTGATCTAGTAACTCTCCGATAGAAGGAAAGGAAAGGAAACCGGAGTTCCCCACTCAAGCGTCCGGCAACCAATCGATACGTTTGAAACAGACTTATCTTATGATAAACACAAAATATGTATCAGTATTTCTAAAACAGAAATCTCGGTAGAATTTTTTTATTGCAGCTTTGATAGTTTTATCCATTATAATCTGGAAATCAAAGCGAAATCATCTTATATAAAAAATACTTTTTGACCACATTACGCTTAGTCGCATTAAATTAATTAGATCAATATATATATATACATGGGAATAAGTTAGAGTTTAGTATTTTCTTCGCTTTATTATGTCGGGTCGCCAGTCAACTGGATGCGTTTCTTCGGTCTGAAAATATAGATAATAGATTAGTTGATATAAAAGTTCAGAAAATGACAAAATAATCGAATATTATCAGTGTACAATTGCAAAATAGTAAGAGCAGCACAACATAAGCGTTATGTTGTATAAAAGTCAACTTACAGCAGTATCATCTTCCTTATATACTTTAATAGTCTTATCGGCCTCTGTCGTAATCATGCGAGTGCCCGACATGTCAAATGTGATGCTGAACACCCCAGCCTCGCTGTCCATCGAACCGGGCTGTACCGGCGCCTGGAGCCGCTGGAAATTATATCCGGTTCGCCAGTCCCAGAGATGCATGGTACCGTTGTCAGCACCGGAGACCAGTACCCCGTCGGCATTTACTGCCAGGCAGTTAACTATAGCGTTGTGGCCTGACAAGTTCTGAATAAACTTTCCTTCTGGGCACTTCCACTGTTTGATATTGTCTGGCGAAGCCGAGGCGAACATATACAGAGACGGATGGAACGTCAGGGCGCGTACGCTCTTCTTGTGATTCGTCAGAGTGGCCCTGGATTTGCCAGCGGCCAGGTCCCACAGGCGAATTGTGCAATCGTGACTGCCGGTGACGATCTGTGGCTCGGCGGACTGGCAGATTACGCTGGCTACCGTGTTGGTGTGTCCGACGAGCGTGTGGACGTTCGCTTTGGTACGCATGTCCCACACTCTTCCAGTGGAGTCTCGTCCCGCTGTTACCAGTACGTCTATGGTGGGATGCAACGCCATGGAATACACTGCTGACAAGTGACCATGGTAGTGTCTGATCACCTTGTTATATTCCAGATCCCAGCACTTGACCTGTCGATCCTCCCCACAAGAGAACAGATAAGGATGCCTCTGTGAGAACGCAAGACCGCGAACAGAGCTTATGTGACCAGTTAGAGAAACCTTCAACTTGCCAGTCGCCAGATCCCATATCTGCAATTTCAAAACGATTATACAAACTCATGGAAAAAAAGAAATTACTCTTTGATCTTACATTCTGGAGTTACACTACTCTGGAGCTACATTATTAAGTAAATTGAAATATAAAAACGTAAGAATTGAGAACTCACTTTGATTACTCTGTCAGCTGAGCCCGTGGCAAACCACTCGTTTCCAGGCTCCACAGCGCAGCATCTCACCCATCCCAGATGACCACTGATAACTCTATACAATTTCCATGGCGCGTGCCACTTAGGTTTTGCCATTGAGGGCGTTTTCTTTTGTGGCATTGTGAGTGCACCACTGCCTATATTGCTTCCTGCACTTATCGATACTACACTTGTGCTTCCCTTTGTAATATTGTAAGGAACAACTGCTGAGGTAGTATTAACTCCAAAGGTTTCATCTAAAATGTAAAATTAATAGAATATACATAAGAATAATTCTTATTTCTATATTTTATATTGTATAAGTGCATTGCAAGATATTACCTCCTGGTGGTGGAGGATCCGCAGTATCATTCTCTTCCTGCACTTTGGCTATGTTATTTTGCTTAACACGATCTAATACTGGGCCATAACAGTCTTTTGCTTTTATAATCTTCTTCATTTGCTGCCTGGAAATAAATATAAATAAATAAATGCTTCCTCAAGATTAAAGCAAGAGGTTTAATTGAGAAGTAATTCAAATCTTTTTTCAAGAATCAATTGAAAAACAGAACAATGATCAATTCAACCAATAGAATTGTCTAAAGCAAATTTTCTACCTAATATAATTCATCAATCCTGTTCTAATCTTTTTCTTTGTATGTTAAAAAAAATTGACGAAATAAAACTATGATCTTTAGAATTTTTATTAAGTTCGTAGTTTTAAAAAATTAATATTTCAATTAATAACAAAAAATTTTTATCCATGGTAGTAAAATATTAGATATTATTAGACCAGTTAATCACTGGTTAAATCAAGCTGCAAAAACTGATTGCTATGACAAGACACTTACAAAATGGGATCTTCTGGAGGTAGGGCTCCTTGATTTAATAAAAACATATCGTGAGTTCTTTTCAAGGACCTAAACACTAGCGTGTGTACGGAATGCCGTTGGACATCCTAGAATGGATAACAAAATGTTCACGAAATTCTCAATCTACGTATGTGAATGTAATGTATTTTTATTTCAAAGTAGTGTAAAAAAAGTTAATTAAAATATTCTTACCATGCTTCTTAATACTGTATATTCACAAGTGTTCACAAGCCTATTCTTTTGAAGCTGTAAAGTACTTCTTTCGTATTTCGAAGCGGTGTATTTTTGAGGTTATAAGACTCTTCTCTAGTTTTTTTCTGTTTGCGCTATTGGCTGTACTGGAGACTTTTTGTTAGAATAGGGATTTTTGATAAGTTCTCATGAAAATTCGCGCGAATTGCGATTGGTCGATTCTTCTATTAAGATGTAATCTTTATATGCATAAATTTATAATTCTTTATATACAATTATCTCATTTATTGTTTATTAAAATTTATAATTAAAATATTTGTAATTATAATCTATAATCATCTTTTTTATTGTTATAAATAGTGTATTATATAAATATTTATTAAATATGTAAGTATCTTGTTATATAATTATTAAGACTTGCCATTAACACATATGTAATTTTTAGTAATAAATTTAAATCTCGCAAAAATCAATTTGAAGAAAAGCAGAATTTAATCAACAATTATTAATTTAGCCAATCAGCAATTAATGTAACTGACAAAATCTCTTAAAGAAAATATTCCAACTATTATATAATTTGTCGTTTCTGTTTAAATTTTTTCCTTATAGATTAAAAAAAAAGTAATGTTTCAATTAATAATACCAAAGATTAATAATTTCTATACATGTTAATAAGATATAATACAGATATTATACTTGATAAATTAAGTATATATCATTGCAGTGATCAGTTTGATCAAAGTCACCTTCTGTCTGTTTATCAAGACACACTAAGTTAAATCGTGACAAATATTAATTAAATCTTCGACTAAATCACAATTGCAAATGTGACAAATATCAAATTCATCAGACTCATAATATTCAGTCAAGTCTTACAACATTGTTCTTTTTGGTCTGATAAAAGAGAAAAGAATTAAGATTATCTCTCTAATATCTCGCTTATTCTCAGGAACATCTAAAGGAACATTTTAAATCCAAGAAAGCGATTGTGCACAAGTGATCGTTTAGATACACATAATAATGCTTATTATCTAAATATGACAAGATGACATTTGACCTTGCTGTTCCCCTGCCGTTGTCGTGACATGTTTTTCAACGTCACACACACGTTATCATATTTACGCTCTTCACTGTTTGCTGGGGAGATGGATGAACGTGTGTACATTGTATCGTGCACGATATAATACGTGCTCCTTGGCGGCACATCCTCTTTGCCTCGCATTGCCTCCAATTGAGAACGTGAGGAAATTGGAGGGAATTCTCTGTCGGCGAGATACTTGCGAGCCGATTTCGTTTAAAAAAAACAGACACCTGTGTGCAGTTTTCTGTCTGCCTGTTTGGATCTAACGCCTGAAAATGCCATCAAATAAATTAGGTAAGTTTTATCAAATTTAGTTTCGTGAAATTTTGAAGAGAAACAAGATTGATCAGATTAACCTTCAATCAATCTTCAATGGCACGCTGCGACTGATGAATACGTTCGCCGGCGGATGTTCATTTTGCTTCTTCTCTTGTTTCGAATTTCTGGGCACGTGTATTATGAAAATTATTCAGAATGGGATTCTAATTGAAATTGTTACGTTTTCTCTGGAAAACGTAACAGAAATTTAGGAAAAAATTCAATAATTTCGATCGCAAAATCCATTCTGAACAGTTTCATAAAACTTGTACATACACACCTTGCTCCGTTTTTTTCCATCTAGTTCCATGAGTTACTCGCCTAATTATTTGATAATTGCATTGACAATTAGACGTGAAATTAGAATTCATTATACCACTTGCGTTCGTTTTGCACCGATAGTTTTAATTGGAGATCACATTGGGTTAAAATATTTTCTATATATTAAACAAGACAAAATATATATGGAGATTAAATTAAAAAATATATAAATTACAAAATTGCCTTTATTGTAAAAAATTGTTACAATTAAACAAACAGACAATGGAGGAATAAAAAAAGAAGACAAGTTTTCAAATATTTATAGATTTTTTATCAATTTTCTCAATATTTATTTAAAATTTTTTGTCATCTTTTATCATAATTGCAAAATTTATAATTAATTATCAGGGTTGGGTAAGTTAATATATTTTTGAAACTAAATTAAGTAAAGTTGAATAGCTTATAAAATTAATTTAGTTACATTAAAAGTTACATCAACAAAAAACAAATCAATTAAGAGTTACATTAAAATTTAATTAACTTATTTACTTTTTAGTTATTACTCAATCCTGATAATTATATTTTATAAGCAATGACAGAGATACTAATCAAGTTTGTAAAATTTTCAGCTCTTTTAAGCGTGTCTGACAAGACCGAACTGTTACCATTGGCAAAAAAATTACATGGTTTTGGATTGACTTTGATTGCCTCTGGTGGTACCGCACAAGCACTGAGAGATGCTAAATTACCAGTTCGAGATGTGTCTGAAGTTACAGGAGCACCTGAGATGCTCGGTGGACGTGTAAAAACTCTTCATCCTGCTATCCATGCTGGTAAAAATGAATTTGTTACAATTAAGTAACTTTATTCATATATTTGTCAAAATGTTATTCAATTAACTAGAATAACAACTTTAGTATATAACAATAAGCTAAAACACTTTGCAATTAAGCTAAAACACTTTAAGGTCAGTAAAAAAGCAAAAAAATTTGGTTAAATAATTAAAAAATTATTACATTTATATGGATGTCTTAATAATAAACTTCTTCATTACATTGTTTTAAAATTAGCTTAGCAATTTTTAATATTTGAAATTTCTTTGTAAACTATATCAATTTTCATGCTGAGTGAAGTTGAAATGTTCATGATATTGGCACTATATTGACTCTTAAAATAAATCAATAATTCTTTAATTATTCACCTAAATCTTTTGCTCATTGACGACCTTTTTTTAATTTTAATGTTTATTTTTTTTGTCAGGCATTCTCGCCAGGTTGACAGACTCCGATGCTCAGGATCTTCAGAAGCAAAATTATGATCTTATCCAAGTGGTAGTTTGCAATCTGTATCCCTTCGTAAATACTATTTCGAAACCAAATGTGACGGTCGAGGATGCGATAGAAAATATTGATATTGGTGGTGTGACTCTATTACGCGCCGCTGCCAAGAATCACTCCAGAGTTACAGTTATCTGTGACCCCGCTGATTATGAAAAGGTCATCAAAGAGATGGACGCTGCCGCCGACAAGAACACCTCCTTGCAGACTAGGTGAGCTTGCATGATATAATTGCAATCTTGCAGACTTGTTTTTTGACGCTTCTGTAATCTATACATATATGTATGTAACTTTTAGGCAAACTTTAGCCCTGAAAGCGTTTACTCATACTGCTGAATACGACAACGCTATTTCGGATTACTTCCGCAAGCAGTATAGCGCCGATGTCTCTCAACTCACTCTTCGCTATGGTATGAATCCGCATCAGAAGCCTGCGCAGATATTCACTACTCTGGAGAAATTGCCGTTGACCGTGCTGAACGGATCACCCGGGTTCATCAATCTGTGCGATGCATTGAATGGTTATCAACTGGTGAAAGAATTGAAGTTGGCTCTAAATTTACCAGCGGCGACTTCCTTTAAGCACGTTAGCCCGGCTGGTGCCGCGGTTGGCGTTCCGCTGGACAATATACAGGCGAAGCTATGCCAAGTGGATGATCTATATAATCAGCTTACGCCCTTGGCAACCGCTTACGCTCGAGCGAGAGGTGCTGATCGAATGTCCAGTTTCGGTGACTTCGTCGCATTATCTGAACCATGCGATGTTGTAACGGCGAAGATCATATCAAGGTACATAACACTGATGCTTAATAATGTATGATTATAATATTATGATATAACAAATATGAGAATATGATAATATAATAATACAATATGTAACTATAAATATGATATAACTCACATTGGCAATAACATTTTGTATTAATAAATTTCTGTAATTGTAGAGAAGTCTCAGACGGTATTATCGCGCCCGGCTATTCGGAAGAAGCTCTTGAGATACTGAAGAAGAAAAAAGGCGGCTCATATTGCGTGCTTCAAATCGATCCTTCTTACGTACCATCCCCGATGGAACGCAAGACCTTGTATGGCCTGGTCATGGAACAGAAACGTAACGATGCGGTGATCGATAAATCGGCGTTCGACAATATTGTTACGGCGAAGTCAAAAACTCTGTCAGAGAATGCTATCCGTGATTTGATCGTGGCAACTATCACTGTAAAATACACGCAAAGCAATTCAGTCTGTTACGCCAAAGATGGGCAAGTGATCGGCACGGGAGCGGGACAGCAATCTCGAATTCATTGTACTAGACTTGCAGGAGACAAGGCCGATAATTGGTTTGTCATCTTTTTATTACAATATAAAAAATGTATTGCCAAAAACATGGAATTAGTTATGAAAATGATTACCTTGTATTTGTACTATATACTTTTATTCAGGGTAGTTAAAAGTTAATAACTTTTAACTTAACTTAGTTAATTTTCAATGATTTAATTTTTTACTTTAATTTATTAACTTTTCTAAAGTTATAAGTAAAAGTTCATATAAAAGAAAAAGATAAATTTTATAAAAGAAAAAATATTTCCACATAAAAAATATTTTTTTGTTATTTTATATAAATTTAATTTACAAATAAAATATTAAACTTGTGTAATGATCTATATTGTAATTGGTTTAAGTAATCTAATTTTAAAAGCTTAGGAATTTCTAACTTAATATGAATAATGTTTTTCAAAATCAGCTTTTTATTTTATTTTAATGTAACTTTTAACTAGTTAATTTTTTGTTCATATAACTTTTAACGTATATTAACTAAATTTTAGTTAAAAGGCATTAATATTTTTTAACTTAATTTAGTTAGAAAAATATATTAACCAATCCAACCTTTTTATTACAGGTGGCTTCGCCAACATCCGAAAGTAACAGGAATGAAATTCAAAAAGGGTGTGAAAAGAGCGGAGATATCTAATGCAATTGACAATTACGTCAATGGGTCCATTGGGAAGGATATGGATGAAGCTACCTGGGCTTCCATGTACGAAGTGATTCCTGAAAAACTATCAGAGAGCGATAGAATTGAATGGATCAAGAAGTTGGATAATGTTGCTCTAAGCAGCGATGCCTTTTTCCCGTTTAGAGACAACGTTGATAGGGCTAGACTTGTATGTGCAATTATTATTATATGCATTATCTTTATTTTGCATAAATACAGTTTAAATATCAGTTAAAAATTAACAGTTAAAAATCATGGGATAAATATTTATCGATTTATATTTTTGTAAACAACAGATTTATTAATTATTAGTTGATATTTTTATAATTTCTTTTTTTTTTGTTACAGAGTGGTGTCAAGTTTATTGCTAGTCCTGCTGGTTCTACAAACGACGTAGCAGTAATCGAAGCTTGCAACGAACACGGAATTGTGCTGGCTCACACTGGTTTCCGATTGTTCCATCATTAAATTTGAGATATAATTTTATACGTACATTGTTACTATTTTTATATGGTATATCCAACCGAGTAATGTTTCTCTTTCAATTAATGTTTTGATATAAGAAAAGTGGCATAGAAAATATTTTTGTACCTCTTTTTTACTTCTGATGTCTATTAAACTTTATATGATATGTAAAAAAACAATATGTTAAATATAAACATTAGCATATATTTTTTTCATATATTTTTACACGTTTTCGATCTTTGTACTAACTTTATTTTATTTTCATTATCATTATAATAACAATCTATATTCTAAAGAATTTTTCTAATTTTTCCTTTAATTTTCAGATCAAATCTAGATTTAATTAAATTAAAAATTATTTTAATACCGGATCATTGAGCGCGTTTATCAGATTCAACAGGGCTGCGTTCAGAATGAACGTCGGTGCACCCCGACATCATTCTATCCTTGTTTAACATTTCATAAATAACAAAGATAAAACGACATCTAGGCGCATCCGGACGTTCATTCTGAACGCATCCCAGTTCAATAAACGCTCGCTGTTATTGGTATACGAGGTGTGTTCAAAAAGTATCGCGAATTTTGTGTTTTTTCAAAAATTATTTATTTATTCATGAATATCTATTTCCCCTTCAAAGTAATCCCCATGAGATATTATACACTTGTGCCAACGGTTTTTCCAATCTTCGAAGCACTTCAAAAAATCATTTTTTTTTATCTTGTTCAGCTCCTCCTTCGATGCCGTCTTTATCTCGTCAAGCGTAGCGTAACGTCGTCCTTTCATGGGCCTCTTCAGTTTAGGGAACAAGAAAAAGTCACAGGGGGCCAGATCTGGGGAATACGGTGGCTGCGGCATCATTAGTGTGTTGTTTTTGGCCAAAAAGTCGCGCACAAGCAACGATGTGTAAGCAGGGGCGTTATCGTGGTGCAAAAGCCAATTTTTGTTCTTCCACAAATCCGGGCGTTTCTGGCGGATTGCTTCGCGCAAATTGCGCATAACTTGCAGGTAATATTCTTTATTGACCGTTCTATCCTGTGGCAAGAACTCATGATGCACCACGCCCCTGCAATCGAAGAAAACTGTCAGCAAAACTTTCACATTCGACCGAACTTGGCGCGCTTTTTTCGGTCTTGGTTCGTGCGGCAGCTTCCATTGAGATGATTGAGCTTTGGTTTCCACGTCATAACCATAAACCCACGATTCGTCACCAGTTATGACCCTCTGGAGCAAATTTGGGTCGTCGCGGACAGAGTCCAACATCTCATTAGCAATGTTCATGCGATGCTGTTTTTGGTCGCAATTGAGCAATTTTGGTACGAATTTCGCGGCGACCCGTCTCATGCCCAAATCATTGATAAAAATCGAATGGCACGAGCCAATCGATATGTTTAGGTCCTCAGCAACTTCTCTAATGGTGATTCGACGATTGGCCAATACCATTTTCTCCACTTCATTAATTTTTTCGTCTGTTGTTGAAGTGCTCGGGCGTCCGGCACGCTCTTCGTCGTTCACATCTTCTCGGCCTTCTGAGAACATTTTGTACCACCGATAAACGTTGCTTCGGTCCAAGGTAGCTTCTCCGTATGCCACAGTCAACATTCGGAATGCATCCGCGCACTTAATTTCGTTTTTCACACAAAATTTGATACAGGTTCTTTGATCCATTTTTTTGAATAGGTTAGGAAAAATCGAAGACGATCCAAAACACGTGCAAGCAAAGCAGCTGTCAACAATTAAGTGAACATTCAAAATGGCCGAGCTTGTCGGCAGAAGTGAGAGACATGAGTACCAACATAACGCCACAAAAAGATCGAAATTCGAATATACGTAACCCGCGAAAATTCAAAATTCGCGATACTTTTTGAACACACCTCGTATTCTTTTAAATCTGAAGTTCTGATCTAGGATGATCTAGAAGAATATACTCATTGTTATTGGTCGTTGTTGCGAGCATTTATTCACTTAAGTCCTTTTTTTACCAATCTTGGTTAGAACTAACCGAACGGTTAGTCCATTGGAATTGACCAATCGCATTTGTTATTTTACGCAATAGGCAATGCGATTGGTTAATTCCAATGGACTAATCTTTCGGTTAGCTCTAACCGAGATTGGTGAAAATGTTTACTTTCCTCTCTCTATTGATCATCATGTCGATGACTCTACGGCGTTTTTTGCCCCGCCAAAGTTTTTATTTACAGAAATATTATTAATTACAATAATAACGTGGTTTATAATAGTTTATAAATTTAGGAAAATAAAGTGATCATGGACGAAGTTGACAACGCTCAAATAATTGTTAGTGAAGTATACAAATGCGATGATATTTACAAGTAAATTTGTCCAGAAACATTACTACATTCTAACATTTACTATAATTTTTTGACACAAAACATTGCTTAATATTACACATTAATTACTTTATAAATTCATTGTATGTAAATTTATTTAGATTATTTATAATCTTGATATTTCAGAAGTTATTTGCGAATTTATGTACACATCTGATTTAATTTATATTATGTTAATTTAATTTGCCAATTATGCATTTTTTTATATCAAAATTCTTTTTATTTATTACAATAATAGATATTAAATAAATTTAATTTTATTCGTTTTACTTACTGAATAACAATCTTCTAACTTTATAGGTTATTGCAGATGATGTTTGTAGGAGAGCCGGTATTGCGACAACTTGGATCAGTAGCAACAGATTCGGAATTCATGCGTACAAACATGTGAACCAAAATTCGAAAGGTTGCTAAACTTATATATACAAAAATAATATATTACAAATTTATACATTTCTTAATGTCTATATGAAAATGATTAATATATGCTGGTTTTTGATACATTAAGAATTTATTTCAGATACTAAAAGCCAATTTGCACCTTGTGACGCAAAAGTACATTTTCTCCGGCCAGAAATTATATTATTTTCGCCACTTTTGCGTAAACTGGTCAATGAAAGTAATGGTATTTTCTTATCAGTACAGAAGCTTAAGTCTTCCTCCTCTGGTGACATTAGGCCAGAGCTTCTTAAGCACAGCAAACAGTATAGATCTATATTGCGAGCCTGTGTTGAAAACTTACAAGAGATACTGCCAAAGGAGCCGTTATCTGAAGAGAAAGTGATGCTGGAGAATTTTCTTACTATATTTTATCAAGTGGAATGTGTCTGGCACTTAACAGAGATTCTTTATGTAGATGTTGTACCAGGTAAATTAAGTTAAAAATATTTATAAAGAACATATTCTATGATATAAAAATACATAAGTAGACGTAAATTTTTGTTAAGAAAAGTTCTTTAAACATATAGATTTTTTTTTAATGATATTTGTGTTACGTCATAGGTGATGTTGTGCTACCACAGTTGTTAGAATGGATCAGCTTTCACTTTCCCTCAAGGGAGTTAGCAGCAGCAAAGATTCTGTTGCAGAAAAGCATCGGCGCTGATTTAGAAAATTTGAATTATTGGGAAGCTGTAATAGGCTGTGCATTTCATGGTAAATTAAATCTAGTTTGTCGCCTCCTAGCGTTACACAGCAAAGCGGACCATTCGGCGTTCATTACCGCGGACAATATTATCAGAACAATGCCAGTATACAATGTGTATGGTGGATATTCCGTAAATGAATTTATTATGCGGTGGAAGCACTGGCAAATGGATCTCTGTTCTAATCTGGAGACAAACTGCTTCGTCATAGATAGTAATCTAGAAATGCTTATGAAGGTTAGTAAAATATTAATTTTTTTTTTTAAAGATTAAATATTTCAGATAAAATTTAATTTATTAAATAATTTATATAAAAGATAATACTCTTGCTTTGCAGTTGATAGCAGGAGACGAATCAGTATTATGGGAATATTCCATGTACACAGAAGCGTGGTATGAATTATTGGCAGCAAAGCTATTTTATTCAGCTCCCTGTTGCAAACAGATGGAACTTTCGCGCTATGCGAACAGTATTGCCGAGAGATGGCAAGCCAATAGGCACTTAGATCGCGTAATCCTTGCTTTAATGGAAAACGATTTGTATCAAGTTATCAAAGAAATCCAATATATGAGTGATAATGGCTGGTTCGCGGCCCACCTAATGGACCTGTTATACAAATGTGGAAAATTGAACATTCTCAGTAAAGATAAGACCAAGTGAGTAGAAACGCAGAGATTAAGAGATAATTGTAAGTAATCCTTAATGACAAATTAAAATATCTTGCACCCTATTACAGTGTGACCTCACAGCTTCACGAATCTCTCATATTGGAGTATGGCACCACGTTGATGAGCCATCGCTCATTGTGGCAGTGCGGTGCGAGTTACTTGATACATTGTCCCACGCAGGGTTTGGCCAGATTGGATATTCTGTTGCAGTCGCTACCGACAGGCACAGAAGCAAGGATCAACAAAATCATCGACGTCGCACGAGACAATAACATGCCGCACGTTGGTAAAATTCGAAAAATCTCTTTCTCTCTATTTCTCTTTTGTCTTGGATAATATTTACAATAACTTAAAAAAAGTATCTTAGTCACTAGCATATGCAAGATTCAGGGAATGAAGAGCATAAAACAAGGGAGATTAGGCAATGCTCTTACATGGGCGCTAAAGGCACATGATGGCAACTTTACCACATATATTGCAGACCAGTTTTTGAAGCATTACGCGGAACACGGGGAACTGGAGTGTCGCGATTTGCTGGAAAACTTGGGTTCCTGTATGCTGGCCAGCGACAGACTTACATTTTTGGGTAAAGAATTATATGTAATATAGACGAGAATAAATAATGATAAATATTTCTATACTATATAACAATGTAATTATTTGTAATCATATAAGTGTAATTGTAATAATTAATATAAAATTTAACACAGGAAAATATTGCGAGTTTCATCATATGTACGGAATGGGCGAATTTCGCGAAGCAGCAAGTCTGTTGGTGTCCCTTTTAGTCTCGAATTTGACACCGAAGTAGTAAGTTATTATTCTTTTTAAGAATTATTTTATGATTATATAATTTATCACTTAAATTTTTGTTCAGTTTCTGGTCCATCCTGCTCACGGACGCTATACCACTGTTGGAAGCAGAAGATGTAATCTTTACCTCAAATGACTGCTATGAGCTGCTACGTTGTGTGGAGGCTCATGGCAATGATCCAAAATTCCAAGATAAGATTTCCATTTTTCGAATAGGCGTCGCACGAAATCTAGCGCGAGCTTTAAGCTTAGAAGGCTGTCAGGCCGAACATTGACTCAATCATTATTGTATCATCTTGTATAAAGTGATATCAATATTTTCTTTAATAAATTGTAATTACATTTCTAAATACATTTTCTAATTATGTGATCTTTTTTTTAAATCACCCCAAAATATCTTTTCTTTATGTGTCCCACATTAGCAGAAAAAAATCATACGATAACAAAAAATTATAAAAACAAATAAAGTTTATAAATATAGAATACTGAAATACTAAATATAGAGTACTAAAGTTTATAAATATAGAACCAAACTTGTGAAACATGTTTTTAGTATTTAATACTGCCATGAGAACAAAAAATATTTGTATCTTGGAAAGTATATCTGTAATTAAATTTTATAAATAATTAAATGCGAAAAAAACGAAAAATAAATTAATAAACCGACAACTTATTTAATTTATATAAATTTTATTCAATCTTATAGCTTGTATTTCAAGCTGTAGCAATAACTTTTTTTCTTTCATTTTTATTTTTTATTAATTTTAATTTTTATACATATTTATAATTAAAAGATTTCTTTAAAAAAAATTAGATTTAAAAAACATTTTATTTTTAAATGTTAAATGTAAATTAAAGGGAAAATAACAAGTGGTTTTAGTCCTATACTTTAAGTACATTTGCACTTTCTCTGTTATCTTCTTTCCACACTAAGGTCTAGATATATATTTATCTCGTTTTAAATGCAGAAAGTGCAGACGAAATGAACACGAACCTATTTGTCCCCACCACGCTTCTGTTTACGTCGTTTGAACAAGTTTGCCAAAGTCCGCACGTGTCTTACGATGATCTGTCCTCCTGCATCCTGTAAACAAAGATTCATTAATTATTCTCTTTGCCAAAATACTATTTACGTTAGTCTACTTATGTCACATCTATTCGTAGCCGTCACATGCAAAATTCTTGTTGCAGAATATGTTTTCCATTACTTTGGTGAATATTGATAGTTATCAGGCACCCCCTATACCCGAGTTAGATGTGACATTTTCCGAATTCCGTGGCTCCGAAGTAAAAAAGGTACCGGTAATCAGAGCATTCGGATCAACTGCCACAGGTAAATAAAAGTAAATAAGAGTAAATAAAAGTAACATCAGATAATCTTATTATGTTTCCTGATACGTTACAGATTATGCTAAGTTGTATATTATCAAAAAATGTTGCTGTATATATAAAGTTTGAGTGCTTTTAGGCAAGAAGACATGCCTGCATATCCACGGTGTCTTTCCATACATGTACGTCCCATGCACTGTTCAGGAGAATACGGATAGCCATGCTTATCAACTAGCTGCCGCAATTGATTCTGCACTGAATACATCTTTTGGTTCTGCTTTGTCTACCAACCAACATGTATACAAGATCCAACGAGTATCAGGAATGTAAGGAAAATTTAAATCGTGATAGATTAGTAAATTTTTATTTTTAATAGAAGATATTTATCTTTCTGTACATATTTTATTTATTAGATGCATAATGTATATTGTTCTTTGCAGACCCTTTTATGGTTACCATGAAAAGGAACACTTGTTCTTTAAAATATATTTTTATAATCCAGCCATAATTAAAAGGACAGCGGATTTGCTACAGGTAAATAGTTCTGCTCTTTTGCACATGAAGTACAAGTGCGATGGTGCTATATGTCATTTTAAGGAAAAAGTATTGAACCACAAGAAATGAATTTATTTCGCTCTTTTCAGAATGGTGTTATTCTCAATCAAACTCTGCAGCCATATGAGGCACACATTCCATATATTATGCAATTTATGATAGATTACAATCTCTATGGCATGAATTTAATAAATTTAAACAGTGTAAAGTACAGACAACTTTCACAAGGATGTATAACAGAAGATAGTCAGAGCAAGTCTTCAATGGATCTGTTAGATTTGCCAGAGTATCTGCCGTCATCTGTAACGAGACAAAGCATGTGTGAGCTGGAAGTGGATGTGCATGCTTCGGAGATTCTGAACAGACAAGGTGTTAATGAAAAATTGGAGCTGAATCCTGGTCTTGCCGCGATCTGGGAAGAAGAAAAAGCGAGGAGGGCCGAAGCTGGTCTGCAAGACACAAAATCGCAATTATTGTATCCTAAAACTCCCAGCAAAATTATTCTACCTCCAACGAGCTATGATATCTATCAAGAGGAACAATTATTAAAGAGACTAGCTGTTATATCACAAGTATTTCGTTGTACGATTAGATTATGATAATATATTTAATATATACATCTGTGTTAATATTTGTTTTATTTTCTTATTTTAGAGCAATGAAACAATTGTTTCAAATGCGATGGTATCTTCATATCCTATTGAAGTAGAAGATAATGAAAATGTCTTAAATGCATCTTGTGTTTTAAACCACAATGAATCTCTTGTATATGAAGAAAATCTTGAAGGATCAGTTTCTGATAGTTATAAATTATTGCAATTGGCCTCATCAGCGTTTTTAGAAGTGGCTCGAAGTCAAAGTAATGTAACAGATACTAGTATTTGTAAGTATTTTATATTCACTAGTACATTTATTGAGTGAATATATTATTTGTTAAATTAATAAAATCTTTTTTGTTTGCAGTGGATGCAGATGATATGCAATTGGTAGAAATGTTAGCTGACTTAGCAGAAGAAAATGAAATTGCGAGTAACGTAGATGACGATAGCGTTCTCGGGTCTCAATATTCTACATTCGAACCAATTAAAAATGATCAGGAGGAGGAAGAGAATGAGGATTTAAATATCACAAGTTTAGATCTAGACAACTTAAGTTCTTGGGAATCAATGTGTAATCAGAGATCCGATCAATGTGAAAATATGGTAAAAGTTACCGATAAGCAGAATATTGAATCTGCAGATGACTCAAATGTCAATGTAGAAAATTTAGATGTCACACTAGTGAATTTTCCACAAATTGATGGCGTTGATGATTCATATGAGTTATTAAAATATGAAAAAGAGACAAGTAATTTAAATAAAAATAATACTGCGTGTTATATGGAAGTTCAGTGTCTTCCTAAAATAATTAAAAATTTTAAAAATGATTGTATTATTAACACTAAAAAAGATTATGTTATACATATTTCACGTAGAAATATAAACTTAATAAACATTATTAAATATATTGCAAATAATCCTAACAAATGTCATTTAAGAAAAGAGTTATATAACTTTGTAAATAGATATTATTTTCATATATTTTTAAAAACCAGCAAAAGTTTGCTAGATACGAATGTAAAGCATCTACCCATCTATATCAACACAAGTACTGTTATAAAAAAGTCAAATTATTTAAAAGATAAAAGAAGGATTGTACATAATAAAAAGACAGAGGAAGAGTTATATATTGTTCGATGTCAGTTACAACCGGATCATCGAGACTTGGATGTTTATGATATAGATGAAATAGAAACGTTTGAAACTTTGGAACACAATAATTGTATAACAGATTATGAAAAAGACAAGTGTAATTACGAACCAGATTCTTCTGAGTCACGTATTCAAGAAGTACCTTTGAATATCAATCAATGCTTACATTATGAACCATGTAATTTTTCAATGAATTTTATTATAACGAATGTCGATGGAGCTACAGCTACCGACTCGAGCGATACTGAATCCGAAGCCGATGCGACAATCGATGTACAAGAGGAACGTATATGCGTTTATAAATCTAGTAAAAAAAATAATATAGTTCAGATTACACCAAAGAAGCGAAAATTTGATTTTCAAGAGGACGATCACGGGTCGCCTGGTAAACGAAGAAACGTGACTATCAAAACGCCAAAGAAAAAATACAATTCTCCAGGCAAGGTGCCTCGAAGTCCAAAATTGTCAGGAAATTACTCACCTCTTAATATTACTATTACATCTCCAAAATCCATTAAAAATCCTGTACAACGATGCGAATCTCCGAAGAGAAATCAATACGTGCCAACATCCGACGTTCCTTCTACTTCATGCATTACACCAAAGCACACCAAAATACACCCATTACGTGTGAACTTGCTTCGTGAAAAATATTTAAATTCGGATCTAGGTAATTTAAGTATTCTTATCATAGTTATGAGGAATTTATTTTTTTTTTTTAAATAATCTGGCATGATTTTTATTTCATTAATAATAAATTTATTAATAATATGCTATTCTCTCAATTTATTATTAGATTATTATTATATAATTATTATTAGAATTTATATTTATTATATTATTGTAAATAAGTTTTTCTTTTTTTTTCCAGAAAATAATGGAGCTACTGATAATGAAATAAATACTAAGAAGTAAGATCTATATATTTCATATCGCTTAGAAATTGTAATTATTTAAGTTATATAAGTAATCTTTGTTATATATATTTATAGCCATGTTGTAAAAGTTGATAAAATGACAACGGTCGACGAACCAATACAAGATCATGAACAGAGTAAAAATAGTGAAAATTTATTAATTAAGAAAAGTAAAGAGGTCCGTAAAAGACTGTCTTTCTTAGATTACGATGAAGAGGATATTTGTACAAAATTAGATTATAACACAAACCAGTCTGAGACTTTAATCACACCTGGGCATTCAAGAGATCAAGATGCAACTGCATTTGTTTCCACTAATGAAAATAGTAACAATAGCGTTCCAAATAGCCAATGTACAGACAAGAGTAATAATGATACATCTCCCGAAAGAGACTATGCGTCAGATATACAAAATCTGGCGAAAAACTCCATGAAACTTCACGATGAAATTATTCCTGAAACTGATCTCGATGAAGACGAAGAAGACGTATGCAACGTAACTTTCACTCAGCACCTCAATCAAAAGTTAGAGAGCGATAGTCAGGGTTCGTCGTTAGAACGGAATATTCGTCGTTCATCAAGGAACGCAATAATTTTAATTACTACAATATACAAACCTCCTAGCCCTGGAAGAATTTTGGAAAGTATGACGATGTACGGCATTCCGAAATGTAGATCGCAAAAACCATTTTTCAGC
Source organism: Solenopsis invicta (assembly GCF_016802725.1). Classification (NCBI taxonomy): domain Eukaryota; kingdom Metazoa; phylum Arthropoda; class Insecta; order Hymenoptera; family Formicidae; genus Solenopsis; species Solenopsis invicta. The sequence goes on from NC_052667.1 coordinate 4,413,922, forward strand.
GATAAACTAGATCTCGCGAAACAAAAAGAATTGTCGAACGCGAATGCTGTGTATTTTGATGTGCCCGCATTTAAATCCAGTCTAGAAGACATCACGAGTATTAAACTATGGCGAAGAATGAAGGTCAATGAATTTCATCCTTCCGGAGCAAACATAAAGTCTTGTCATATAAAACGGATGCTTGCAGGCTATAACTCATTAACGATTAAACCACTTATAGAACCGCCGTCCTCTAAAGATGTTAAAAATTGGATTAGAGCTAAAAAATATATATCGAAAAAAAATTCCGATGCCAAATTATGCAAGCAGAGTAAGGCAAAGGCATTAGATGTACAAGATGTACAGCATTTGTCAACTAGTGCCCTTAATGAAAAAAATACATCCCAGCCAGGAACGTCGAATAATTTAATTAATAACGATTCAAATTTCAAAGAACATGTGCATTCACCAATGTTTCAACGAAACACACTGAGCGGAACATTATTTGACGAAACCAGGAAAGAGTTTACACAAAATTCTGATAATTTGCAAAACAGTTTGGAGAACAGTTTAGATCCTTCCTTAAAAAGAGCACTGGAAAATCCGTTATTACATAAACAAGATAAGACGCATCTAGGTATTTCGTACGGCCAAATCGAATGTTCATCTAAGGGAAGCTGCAGTAACGTCTCAAACGAGAATCTTCAAAAAGCCAGAGCAATAACAGTAGTAAGTTTATTATTTTAATTCAACTTAGATAGTTTAGAACTTATTTAACGTTTTGTAAAATTTTTCCGTAGCATCAGTATCTAACGTTATTGTCTCTCGAAGTGCACGCCGTTACTCGGGAAGAACTTCTTCCTGATCCGCAATATGATTCTGTCGCTGCATTATTCTACGCGATTTACAACGACGCCCCAAAGGATACCGAGCAACAGATAGAACACGGTGATTAAAACTAATTATTAATTAATAATTTTTAATTAGTATATAATAATTAATAATTTTTTATGAAAAGCATTTTATATATCTCTCAAGATCTCGCTTTGTGAATCAAAAAAACTTGTTAAAGTATAACGTAAGATTATTTATAACAAATTTTTTTGTTTTAGGCGCTATAATTGTAAATTCTAACTCTGTTAGTGCAAGACTCAATAAGATACATTCTGCCAGCGCAATGTGTCCAATCCTGTATGTTGCAACGGAACAGGATGCGTTCGACAACCTTATAAAATTAATCGAGCAACACAATCCGGACGTTCTACTTGGCTGGGAAGTGGAGACGCTTTCGTGGGGTTACATTTTTCAGCGAGCATTGTATCTTCGGCTTAATAACTTTCCAGTGAGAATCTCGAAAGTTCCACACATACAGATATTTTCCAAATCTGATGTTTACGCATTTGAAAAGGACGATGCAAATGAAATAAAAGTACTCGGGCGTAATATCCTTGATGTCTGGAGGATCATGAGACATGAAGCAGGTGAGGCATTTTCTAGTACTTTCTAAAATCAATTAATTTTTTCTATTTAAAAGAAAATGAGAACAACTTAATTTCTTTCAGCATTACTGACGTACACTTTTGAGAATGTCATGTATCATGTTTTACACGAAAGAATTCCGTGTCCTTCCTTCAAGGCATTGTCCACGTGGTGGAAACAAGAGAGCATGATATTAAAAAGTAGAGTTATACGTCATTACGTTATCAGAGTCGTGGGTACTATCAAGCTTTTGAATCACTTGGATATTATAGGTAAGATTAAAAATTTTAATTCTTAAATGTTTGTCTATACATTTTTATGATACTTTTTATTACTTATATCAAATTTTGTTAAATTCATCATTTTATTATAGGTCGCACATGTGAACACGCTCGACTTTTCGGTATACAATTTTACGAGGTTTTCTCGCGAGGTTCACAGTTTCGCGTCGAATCTATGATGCTCAGATTAGCGAAACCCATGAATTATATTCCGATTTCACCGTCCATGCACCAAAGAGCTAAGATGCGAGCGCCGGAATGCCTACCGTTGATCATGGAACCTGAATCTAAATTTTATACCGATCCATTGGTCGTGCTTGATTTTCAGAGTCTATATCCGAGCATGATTATCGCTTATAATTACTGTTTCTCTACGTGTTTGGGAAGAATAGAGCACATAGGCCAGTACGTACCTTCAGTACCAAAATATATCGGATTAAATTTATTAACTTATTTTATTCTTATTCGTTAGATACGGGCCATTTGACTTTGGTGCAGCGACGTTAAGGATAAGGAAGAACACCGCGTTAAAGTTACAAGGCAAAATAAACTTTTCGCCTTGCGGCGTAGCTTTTGTAAAAAAAGAGGTCCGTCAGGGAATACTACCTCGTATGCTAACGGAAATTTTGAATACCCGCCTGATGGTAAAGGAGTCTATGAAGCTGCATCCAGCAAAAAATCGTACGTTGCAACGCGTTCTTCATTCTCAGCAGTTAGGCCTTAAACTGATTGCAAATGTTACTTATGGTTACACATCCGCCAACTTTAGCGGTAGAATGCCATGCATCGAGGTATGATATTTCTTCGAGATATAATAATAAAATAATAAAAATGATATAAATTGATTTGACAAAAATTTTATAATATGTATGTCTTGTCTTTTATTTCATAAGTTTTTTTTTTTTAGATAGGTGATAGCGTAGTTAGCAAAGGACGAGAGACATTGGAACGTGCGATCAAACTGGTGGAAACCACGCCGAAATGGGGCGGCCGAGTAGTTTACGGAGATACAGACTCCTTATTTGTATTGTTACCCGGGAAATCTCGAGAAGAAGCGTTTACTATCGGCGAGGAAATCGCAGATGCTGTTACTGCGATTAATCCCCCGCCCGTTAAACTCAAATTTGAAAAAGTTCTTTATCCATCCATTTTGCAAGTAAGATATTAACAAAATTAGTGTATAGTAATTATTATGTATAGAACAAAGATCAACGATTAAATTGTTAAATTTAATATTCCAGACGAAGAAGCGATATTGCGGATACATGTATGAAACTCGCGATCAGGAGAAGCCTGAGTTTCTGGCGAAGGGAATCGAGACAGTTCGCAGAGATGGATGTCCCGCCGTTTCTAAAGTAAAAACATCAACATGTGCTCTAAGAAGATAGCTTTTGTAATTTTAACTTAAATATTCACATGTTGCAGATACTCGAGAAAGCTCTTAAGGTTTTATTCGAGACGAAGGATGTTTCCCTGGTGAAACAGTACGTTACCAGGCAATTTGATAAGATTTTTCAGCGACGTGTGTCTATTCTGGATTTAACATTCGCAAAAGAGTTTCGCGGAATGCATGGATACAAGGCCAACGCTTGCGTGCCTGCATTGGAGTTGACACGTAGATTGATGAAAAAGGATCCGCGCGCTGTGCCGCGCACCAGCGAGCGCGTTCGTTACGTTATCATCGCCGGTGCACCCAATCAAGCACTCATCCACTGCGTGCGCACACCGATGGAAGTCGTCGCCGATCCATCATTAATTCCAAATTCTGTGTATTATATAACAAAAGTCATTATACCGCCCCTCAATCGCTGTTTTAACTTGTTTGGGATTGACATCAATGCGTGGTAAGTGCATGAAAGCCCTAATAATTGCAAATATCTACAACACATTCATGTATCATATTATTTCCATGATAATCCTTATTCACATTTATATAAATTATCTGTTATTTATTAAATATTTTTCCAGATAACAATTTAAGATAATATAATTGTTAGATGTATAATCATTAGGGGTGTGCGGGTACTGGAAATTACGGGTACCCGACTTTTGGATCGGGTCGGGATTTTTTTTTGGCATCGGGTCGGGACCCGAAAGTTTGTAAAGTTCGGATACCCGAAACTTCCGGGTACCCGAAATCGAGTCGGGAACCGTTTCGATTTTGGGTTCCGACCCGATTTCGAAACCCGATTCGATTTCGGGTCCCGACCCGATTTTGGGTCCCGACTTGATTTCGGGTACCCGAACTTTACAAATTTTCAGGTCCCGACCCGATTCCGAAAAAAATTCCCGACCCGACCTGAACCCGAAATCTCGAGTACCCACACACCCCTAATAATCACTGTTTTATCGAGTTATAATTATGAAAATAACTGAATATTGCGCATTTTACAGGTACAAAGAAATTTCTCATCGTTCAAATTTTGACAATATCGCAAACTTAGGAGGAAACAATTTAAAATCCACTATTCGCCAATTCTTCAGTTCAACGGCATGCATTACCTGTGGGGAACAGACCAATAAAGAAATTTGTCCAGATTGCCTTTTGCAACCAACTCGAACTGTTCTTGTACTACTTGAAAAGATCAAGCAATTGGAGAAAAATTATCAACAAATCACTGCTGTAAGTACAAGAGAAAGATTTTACACGTATCATTAGGCGTACATTTATCATCTTTAAGTCGTAAATTACGATTAATCAATTATCATTATTTAATAATGGATTATTTTTTTAGATTTGTCATTCTTGTATCGGACAATTGGGTGACATAGAGTGCGTATCTCTCGACTGTCCTGTTTTGTACCGAATGGCACAGGCTCGTAAAGAGCTTGCGCAAGCTTCCTATATGAATAGTATTATTTATGGAAATAATTCCAGCGGAATCAAGAAAATAAATGCAGTTGCTGAATGGTATTGATTATTACATGGAAATAGATTCTTTGTCTAAAATGATCAAAAACAAAGTATTTTAGTTTTAATTACAAATGTTTTTTGTAAAATAGTATTATTGTTAACATTTCTGTAAATATTAGTAATATTTTTATAATTAAATGTATAAATTTGAGTGCTACATCAATTTTAATTAAATTCCCATTCTTTCTGCGCACGCGCGTAGACGCAAAACCAATATTATAAATACGAAAATAAGGCAAAGATAAAAAAATTCTTGAAATGTTACCCATAAAATACAAATACTTTACGTGCATATTTAAACTATCTTTTCGGTGTTACCTAATTGAATAAATAAAATAGAGTCCATAACTCAAGAGATTCAGAGATTTTATCAGTTTATTATTATTGAAGTCAGAAATATTAGTAATCTTATAACTTGATTTCTTTTTTCTGTTTTGTGTTATCTAATTTATAATAATTTATAGTAATTATTCAGAATACTTTCACCATAAAGCTTTAATTACTTGTTGCTGAATAATAATTCGAAAATTTGTCCAGTACTGACTTCTTGTGTCCATAAGAATGGATGTGATTGGTTGTTGAGTTACAAGACGACCAATGATAAGCGCGCGTTTTTATGAACGCCTCGTTTCACAACCAATCGGCGACGAGTTGGCAGCTTCGTTTTCCCTCCAACAGAAAAAAGTTGATACACGTCATAGTATATAAATTATATGTGATATATATACATATGTGTTATGTATAAATAAATATTTGAAAGATAATTCTTTTTATACGAATGAAGATGGGGATTTGAAATAATTTGTGAGGATCTGTGAAAAAACGGAAAAGACTGAGGAGCTACTTTTCTTGTAGATGAGGCGCAAGCTTACAAAGAAGCGCCAAATTATCGTTGCTCTGCGATCATTCGCGGAATGTATCCCGACCAACGGCTCTGAACGGCTCTGAACGGCACTGTGTTGACGTCGTCCAAGGTTGAAGACGCTTCTGTTTGTAGCTTTCCTCTCTTGCCCCTTCCGCTGCGTTAGAAGCAGTTAGAAGTTGGAAGATTCTGAGAGGATAATCTCTAGGAAGCGTTCTGGCTGCTCCGAACGATTCAAACTCTCGACTTCGTTCGTGTCTGTAATGGCGTGACAGTCCTCTCATGTGCAATGCCGCGTTTGCCAGGTAAATTAATCTTCATCCCGTCACAGTTAGATCTATTGTTAGATAATCGCATCAAATGATCGTTCCCGCGTTTTTATCGCGGCTCGTTCGTGTGATTTTCCGTGATAAAAAAGATACCCAGGATCAGTTTATTATACTCGGTGGTTATGTTTCATTGATCGCGATCTTCTTTTATTTAGATACGATGTCTGCTTCCAAGGGCAGCTCGTCTTCCTCCAATTCTAAGGCTTGTTGCTTCTGCCATTTGAATGAGGACAACGAGATAGAGTACGGGAAGATCTATGAGCACAATGGGATTGTCACGCATTACTATTGTTTGGTAGGTATTCGACGTTGCAATATTTTGAATATGGACAGATATATTTGATTTTTTTGCTTCTGTTTCTTCTTTGTTGTGTCACTGAACATATGATCTAAAAGACATTTATTAGACAAAATCTAAGACAAATATTAGAGAGACCAGAGTGTTTTAAATTGTTGTGTTACTTATTGATGGTAATCTTTTAGCTCTTGTCCTCAAACATGGAACAGAAAGGAGCTGACGATGAAGGCATACTTGGATTTCTTGAGGAAGATATTCAAAAAGAACTTCGCAGGGGAAAGAGATTGGTATGTATTAAAAGCAACATAATACTATAAAGACTACAATGTGTTCTTTGCTTTCTTTTTTGCTTTTTTTCTTCTTTGCACACTATTTGTTAATAATTGTGTTTCTTGTCTCTTTTGTATGCTAAAAGGTAAAAAGCAAGAAAAAAAGAGCACATTGTAGATTAACCTTGAATTATATAGTACTAAAAAGTACAAGATTCATGGTTTAGTTGATAGTATGTATGCCTCAAAATTCATTAGTCAGAACAAAAATTACAACAGGACAAGACACATGTGTTTGTCTGCACAACTTAAGAGAGACAGTGTAATAGTGAATTTAGTCACTTGCGCTACACCAGATTAGTGCATATTATTATATATGATATTATTAAAGTTAAATGTAAAAACAGATAAATATTTTAAACAAATATCCAATAATGATACTGTCACAGAATTTAACAAAGTACATTTATTATTTTATTGTCAAAATTATATCATGCCATTGTATTTAAATATTTTATGAAACATTTAGTAATTGAAAATAGGCTACTGAGAGTCAACATGGGTAAAAGTGCTCAATTACACATATTAATATTATTTCAGTTATTTATTTATTTTTAAAAATTACATTTTTTTAAATGAATAAATAACGTATAATATTAATACTTGTGATTGCGCACTTTTACCTACGCTGACCTTCAGTATTCTATTTTCAATTACTATTTCAATTACTAAATGTTTTAAATTTTGAGAGACCTGAAATAATTACTTTGTTTAAATATTTTATGTGACAGTCTTTAATATGCACTATTTCAGTATAATGCAGTTAACTGAATTTATCATAAGATTTAGAGCTATAAAACATTAAGGGCCAGTTTCACAATTTTTGGTCAACTTAATTGGCTGATTTTTTTATTGGAATTAACCAATCGCATTTATCACTAATTGTAAGTAGAATTGACCTGAAATAACCAATCACGTTTGACACTTAACCGGTCAGTTAAGTTAACTGGAGGTTGTGAAACTGGCCCTAAGGAACAATAGGATAGAGATGAAGGAGAGCAGTTAATGAGATAACAACTTAAATGCTAAGAGTGAGAACATGGGATTTCTAATTTCATTAAATTTTAAATCTCAGTAATTTTTTTATTGTTTATGGTAGTATCAGCAGAAAAGATAGCTTTTTATTTAGTGACACAAGTTATTTGAGCATAATGTAATTGAGCAGTTGATAAAGTAAAACACATCTAAAGTAAAGATATATACCAATATAGAAATAAGTCCAATAGTTTTTAACATACAGGGTGTTCAATGGTTGTATACACCTTTCACCATAAGAGGTGACTTATGACTTCACTCTATATAAATTACATAGAATGCAGTCGGTAAGTCATGGTTAAAGCGCGCTTTTATGGTAAAAGGTGTATACAATCATTAATGAACACCCTGTATATTCACAATTTTTTGCATATTAAAAAGGAAAAAATCATTTAATTATTTTAGTTATGTTTGTGCTTGTCGAATTTAATGAATATTCTAATAACTTTTATAATTCTAGCACTGTTCTTATTGCAAGAAGCTTGGTGCGACTTTGGGTTGCTATCTTAGTAAATGCACCAAGAAGTTTCACTTACCCTGTGGTTTGAAGGAAGGTTCTCTACATCAGTATTTCAAAGAATTTAGGTGAGGGAAAAAAATTGAATTGGCTGATTTATTAATTACGATTGGTGTGTGACAAAAAAATTTATGTTTTAGATCATATTGTGTAGACCACAGGCCAAGACAAAAGATTGATGATCAGATTTTAAAACAAATTGTTTCAGTAGATAATGTATTATGTTATATTTGTTATGACAAAGTTAACACTGATGATTTTGTGAACACTTTATGGGCTCCTTGTTGTAAAAAAGATGCATGGTTTCATCGTAAATGTATTCAGGTTAGTCTTTATCAATTTTGCATATGTTATTTTCTTTACAATAGGAATATAGATATATGTATATACAAATTGCTTATTTTAGCAACTTGCATTGAGTGCGGGATATTTTTTCAAGTGTCCATTATGTAACAATAAGAAAGATTTTCAAGCTGCTATGTTGGAATATGGTATTTTCGTGCCGAGTCAGTAAGTATAATGAGATACAGCCATTATTTTTCATTGTTTTGCAACTCCAAATTCTGTGAAAGTTGATTGTTAATTTAACATGGTACAAGTTAGAAATATGCGTACTGAAAAAAAAAATATTTTTATGAAAAAAATTTTCTTAAAAACATATTTTGATGCAGGGAATTTGTTTATTTTTTAAGTACAAATTTTAAGTATACAGATATATTATTTAAAGTATATAGTTTTCTATTTTTACATTTTTTACATTTAAATAATGTGATTTTACAAGTAAGCTAATAATTATTAAACTAAATTAAATTTTTTTTAGATTAAAAAATCTGATTATCTTGAATATAAAAATCTAACAGAAAATATTTTCTAGAATTGCAAGAAAAAAAACTTTGTTAAAAATTATTTTTTTATTTTATTTATATAAAAATTTAAATTGAGAAATTTTTAATTTAACTACAAGTAAATAAGCTATTATTAAGGGGGCAGGGTCTTTTGAAGGGGCTTTTTACTTGGAAAAATTACTGATTAACAACAAAATATAGATAAATATGTGTGTAAAATTTTAGATCAATTGCTCATATAGTTTCCATAAGAAAAAATTATAAAAATAGGCTTTTTTTGACCCTCCAAAGACTCCTGCCCCCTTAAGACCTACCAACTAAATGATTTTTTGTGTTAAGATTCTTTAGTTTTCGAGATGAAGAGGTTTATAGATATGCCTGTTGATATCAGTAATATTAAATTGATTTTTAATTTAATTTTGCGATATTAATTAATATAACACATAAAATAATATAAGCATTTGTTTTTTCTTTTTTTTTTTTTTTTTTTTAATTAGAGATGCTTCATGGGAATTGGTACCAAACGCCTTTGAAGAGCTTTTGTACAGGCATGATCAGTGCGATGCACCGATGTGTCATTGTCCAAAGGGAAGAAAACATATAAGTAGTAATGCGTAAGTAATAATTGCTTGTAACAATGTTAAAGCTATATGCAATACGAAAAACATAAAATTTTTCTAAAATATTTAGTAAGTGGGAATTGGCGCTATGTCGAATGTGCGGATCACAAGGCATTCATATGGCTTGTGGACAATTAAAATGGGCCAATCCTGTATGGGAATGCAACGAATGTATTTCCATATTACGTAAGTATCTTGTAAAAGAGTTATATGCTACAAGAAAGATACATTTATGACATAATTTTATGTATTTTTTTCATAAAGGTAAAGCAGAGCATGAAAGACATGAAAGACTGAGTAACGGTTCTGCAAGAAGCAGGTATGTATCCATATCTGTTTTATTAATCTTTTAATCTTACAGGTTGCGGATAATTCTTAGTATTTTGAGGTAATTGAATAATTAATATTTTTGACAGAACAATGCCCAATTTCTATATTTTTTTTCCTTTAAGTTCTAGTCAGACTAAAGATTCTGATTCAAATTCTGAGCAAGATTCAGATTCGAACTCAAACTCAGATTCAGATTTGGACAGTGATACAGATATCTCTGTGGGAACTGACGTTCCCTTGCTACCGTGTTCAGTGACCAGTAATTCATCTTTACGTCTTCGCACCTCTTCGGATTCTAAGGACGTTAAGTTGCGACCTGGGCCACGATCTTTCAAATTATTACAGCAGAAGATGAATAAGTTACATAAACGGTTGATAATAATGATAATCGTAATAGGAAGTATTTCGATTATATGGAATATAAACTACAACATAACTTGCTATTTTATTTAGCAGGTTGGAATTAACAAATACTAATCTTGAAACAAATGTTGAAGCTAGTCTAAAAGATACCAAGGAATCATCAGATCGTAACGATGAGAAGAGAGAACCGTCGACAAGTAAAGAAAATATTTCTCAACAAAAAAGTAAAAGAGATAGTTCTCGGAAAAAAAAGAAGGAAGCTAACTCTCAGAAAGAAAATAAGAAAGATAACTCTCAGATGGAAAATAAAGTAGATAGTTCTCGGAAAGAAAGTAAGGAAAATAACTCTGAGGAACAAAGTAAGAAAGATAACGCTCAGAAAGAAAGGCAATTGTCTAAAAATGGAGGAGAAATTCAATCGATTCAGAATGAAGCAGATATTATTACAATTGAAAGCGATGACGATGTAGAGGTAATTGATTAAATTTTAATTTTAAAAATAGTAAAAATTTAAAATATGCGTTTAACTATTTTTAAAATCAAAATTATAATGCTTTTATCTATTAACTATTTTTGGGGGAAGTGTTTCTAGTACCAGACATCTAAAACTTCCTCAATTGATAGGAATGGGAAATAGGAATTTTTTAAGTATACAATGTATTATTAATATTGTTATGTCTGCGCTGAGCTTAAACGAGCCGGATCAAGTCTTTGAAGTGAAATAGACGCGAAGCGCGTCTCGTCGATGTTTCGTTATTGTTAAATGAACGTCTTTAATTTTGACTCCTACATGCTAACTCTTTCTCGTACTATTAATCTATTTCTCGTTGCTAGCATTAAAGAGTTTTTATTTAACGTAATGCTTATATCCGAGCAGAAATGCGCGAGTGTGAGTGAGCGAAGCTCGTGTTAGTTTCTTGGGCGTAATCTAGTGTTTTACAAAGATTTGTTTAACAGATGTCCTAATTAATAACTGTTATCTGTCGATAAAGAACTGACATCGTTCGATATAGAGTTCTGTACGGTACTGGATAATTCTTCTAATAATTAAACTACTTTTCATAATTAATGGTTGAAAACATCGAATTTTCATGTGCATCATCAAAAATTTATTGATTTTAATTTATTTTTATTACAGTTTATTGCATTAGAACGCAAAACAAATTCTCCACCCTTACACAAGCAACAGCATACACCGACTTTTAAATCGCAGTTAAATGCAAAATCAGATGCTACTTCTGCAGAATTTAAGAGCAAAAGTGTAACAATCGATTTATTAAATGACAATGATGTCACTCGATCTACTGTATCAGAGTCAGAGGTTTTAAACAAAAACGCAAGTACCTCCGATGAAGTCGATGTAGCAACATCAATAGAATCCACATTAGATGTAGCTGCTTCAAAAAGTGATGATTTAGAGGAAACAAACGAAATGAATTTAAGTGAGGCGTCCTTTATGAATATCAAAATTACTAATGTTACTTCTCTACCGCCTGAAGTGTTTGAAAGCGTACCTGATGTATGCAACGATGTAACATCACATGAGAACACTACTGATACTTCAGCTCTTTCTTCCAATAATATGTTGGAGCAACTCTTTACACTTGCCTCTTCTGCAAAGCGTAGTATATATGAAGGTAATTTGAGAAAAAAAAGAGGAAGAAAGTTTTTACATATATACGCACACACGCTCACGCACGCATACACATGCACACATACACACCCATACACACATACACACAATGGCTGTACTAAAATTAATAACATTACATTACATTTTTCAGTGAATGGCGTTACTGACAACTGTAAGAAAATCAAGAGAAATAGTTTTGATGGAAAATTATCCGAAGAGAATTCAGCAACTAATGTTATTGTCACAAATAATTCAAATACTGTAAAAAATGATACAAAAGATACAAATATAAATAATACAAATGGACAACGAAACGAAAGCATATCTACAAGCAAAATTGGCAATAATAAAGATTCCTCAAAATGCACAGCTACAACCATTTTCACTCCGCAGTTAAATAACAGTCAAAAGAACAATTCGCCTCCACCACTTGTAGCATTTCACAAGGCGAATGGAGTGCTTGAAAACCAAATATTGCATTTAGAAAAAAATGGTGTATCTGTTAACGTAGAGAGCAATGACTCTGTCACACAAAAAAATCCTGATACTGCACTTGTGACCTATATTGACAAGGATCAAGTTTATTTACAATTTCCGCCGAATAGCAGTTTTTATTTGCAACCAATACCAAGCTCAGACATTAAAATTACTCAAAAAGGAGATGAAACAAGTACGTATACTATACCATTGAATAACGTACCTGCACCGCACAAATCAGATAATCAGATTATTAAAACTGTGATTGTAAATCAAAATGTAGAAAAGACAAACGAAACGGCCGTATATGCTGTACCACCGGGTAATCTAATTCACGTGTCGGAAAGTCTTCTCAGAAATGTGCTTTTAAATAAATCAGTCAAACAGGCCAATGTAATTGCTGCACCTGTTCCGAATACAATCGACAATCGAGTAACTCTGCAAAAAACTGCCTCGAAAGAAAATGTATCTGCTAGTACATCCAGTGTTGGAATTGGCTTGTCAAACAAATCTTATGTAAGTATTCGTTAAAAATTTTGAAAATAATTATATTGAACTCTTATGATGAAGATTTTGAAATATTGCATAAAACATTGAAAATGTTTCAAGATAAATTTTATGATTACTCATTACAATTAATGTTCATAAAATATTTTTGTACCATTAACTTTCGTAAGCCCCGTGTTTTTTTTTTATTATTATTTTTTTCGAATAAAATAGAATTTCTAGTGAGAAATATGGTGCGGGGAGTATGTGTTTTTATGATCTATTTCCCCGTACCTACTCTCCTGTGTATAACTTGCGATTCTAACAGTGTGACGGGGATGCAGGCACCAGACCTGTCTATCCGACCGGTTCTATCAGTTCCAAGGATGGCCCACCAAGCGAATCCCATAACAGGTGAGTACATACTGAAAGCAAATTTCTAAATATTTTTCGATCTCTATTGCGAACTGATCTATAAATTATTGATAAATCTATATAACGACGGAGAACAAAAATAAAATATCTACTTATGACTACGTGCTATTGTAAAATAGTTTTACCTCTTAACGATACAGACGGTATTGTTACATTGTTATTGCTCTTTATTAATAAAATATATAAAGTATCTTTGCAACGACAGTACAACGATTCCAACATTCGTTAAAAGTTAGGAATCTTCAAATGAACCAGTAGATAATAAAGCTCGTTTAACATATCAATCTAAATTAAATATTAATTTTATAATATTAAATATTTTATATTGAGTTATATTTTCAAGAAAAAATAATATTATTTTTTTATGACTTGAAGTTAAGTCTGTGCTACATATTAATTTTATAATAAATATTAAGAATTAAATTTTTAAAAGAGAATTTTATCATTTTTTTTAAAAACAGAGATCTATAATATCGGTTTTAATATAAAATAATTATTTTGCTTAAATAATATGTATATAAATATACTAATAATATATCAGTTTAAGTTGATATTTTATCTATAATCCTAGTCTTGGAATGTAATCCCATCGTAAACAGAGAGATACTTGTATTTGTAGAACAGTATTCTACATATAAACGATGAATTTTTTTTAGACATTAATATTAATTTATTACTTTGTAGTGCGGCCAGCAAACAAGAGGTTAACGGTTCTGTTGCCTGCAGCGTCTTCCCTAAAGTCACAAACAACCATAACACCTGTCATCAACCTAGATTGATACCGCGTTACATAAATCTACACGACCTTAAATTTAAAGTCTGTGATTCAAATAATCTTCAGGTATATTTCACATAGATTCGATTAATAACGAACTACTAATTTACCAATTTGTATTAATTGTGATGTCTGTGTTATCCAGATGACTCTATATGATACGTTCTCCGTAAATATCTCAATGAATTCTAAGAAGGATAAGAATCGATTGGTAGACGTAACTGTACCACAGGAGTCAAAAGGATCGTCCGCCTTTGCGTCTCTCGGAGCTTCCTGCAGTTCAAATCACATCAACAATACTTCAATTGAGACACAACGTTCCGACAAACTTTTTCGTTCTTTAAATTGTTTAATTAACGACACAAGTACGTGCGCTAAGTACATAGCGCACGGTAAGGATGACACCAAAGAGAATTTAGATCCAGTTAAATCCGTGAGAATGCTCTCACGTAGCGGTACATTAGACAATGTAAATCCGATGAGCAATGTTGATGACATGTCTGTGAATGACCATTTCCGTGACGAAGATGACAGTGAGATGCATCTCATTTCAAGTGATACTAATAATTTAAGTGTTTTAAATCGAACTATTTGTAATATGAATGTAGATAATGTTACGGATGGCGTGACATTTGTTCCGAACAAATGTTCCGATCAAGGTTCACGCATTAATTTAGAAGATGTACAGCTTAAACAAGCGTTTGTGCGTAATGCGTTTCCTGTATCTGCCGAAGACAGATCCGGGACTCGGCTATTTGGCAAGGAAACTAATAAATTAGTACAAGGTGTTGATTTTGATTTGAACGTTGTTAACATGAATAAAAATGTTGCGAAAGTATCGCAAGATATCACTGTTTCAAGTCGACATACCGATGGCGATAGAATTAGCAATCATCATACAGATGATTCTTCAACGTTACCAAACGGCTATAAATATTCAGACAGTACGAATGTAATGAGATTGAACATTAATAATCAAAATGTCGCACATGTCACGAAATTTAATGAACACAGTATCCTGAATAAGCAAATCGATACATGCAATTCTAGAAAGTTTATTCGGTGCATGACATTTCAGGAAAACACTGTACGTTGTAATGACGGGACTAAGACCAAAAGTAACAACGGATGTTGTTTTAAAGTGAGCATAGATTTGTGTAAGATACAAAAACTAATAGATTCCAAACCGGAATTATTTCAAAATTATAAGCACGGCGATCAGCTGCGTGCGCGCACAAATCGATTATCTGGCCTAAATGACTATGTTCGACAACAGGTAAGATACTGTGATATTGACAATAGGGATAGTAATTGTCTGCTCAAAAATAAAGAATTGCAAAAGTCAAATACGTTCCTACTGCATCAGAAGTCGAATCAGGAAATTAGATATTTCGATAAAGATATCTTGGACAGATAGAAGTAACATGAAGAATACTCTGTATGATAAGATATATAAGTATTATAAAGCAGAAGAAAATTATAAATACTTGTTAATGATAATTTTATAAATAATTTGTATAAAAAGATGTAAAATACTCGTACATGTTAATGAATGAAGTTTTTTTTTATAAATTTATACGCCTATATTCTCAACTTTTATCAGTAAAAACTTATCGATAATAATGAGTTGAGAATATGGACTGTAATTTTTATAGACTTATTAAATTTTCTGTCATTTCCTATCTTTGAATTGTAACATAGTTACTAAATTCTGTTGTATTGGTATATTCTTTCATAAAGATGTAACATTATTTTTCATGTTATACTGATAATAATAAAATAATGATTTTATTTATACATTCTTTTGTGACGATATAAATTCTTTTACTTCCCGACTTGATTAAAATTTCTGTATTCTTTGTTTTATATTGAATTATATCGACGAAAATGAGAAATTTATAATTTTTTTTTTCAATATGTCAAAATAAATTTTTTGTATGTTTTTATATTGCATGCTTGATAGATAAATTACTAAAAAGTTGAAGTTTTTTTGGCTCGCGAAAGTATTGAGATACCGTTACAAAAGTTTGTAGCGGTACATGCTTATGATTAAATAAATTTCAAATATCTATGTCTTTGAATTTTACTAAACAACTCTATGAATTTTTGTTCCAACCAAATAACAATCCTTTTCAAGACCAGCGAAATGTGTATGGGAAGAAGGAACATTCCATACGTGTAAATATCCAAGGTTTGGAATTTCATAATTTGTAGAAGATTAAAATGTAATTTAACATTTTTAAGGAAAATTTTTGGATTTCGAAATTTTTAACCAAGTCATGATGTCAAATGGTCGATTCAATTCAGAAATTTTTAAAACATGATGCTGTAAATTTATTTGAAGATTATTCAGTAGGCAAAAATCATGCTAGAGTCCAGGAAATAAGTCAATTTTACAATTCGACATTCAAGATCTGACACAAAACTACTTTGATGAACAAACGTTTCAATTATATCGTGATACTTAATTTTTTGAAATTACAAATTTACGAAAAATAATATTACATTATTTAAAGGATGTAATGCAATTTTTATAAGACAATCCCAAGATCAGAAATCTCATATCTGAATACACAAAATTTATTCGCGTTCTTTTAACGATCACTGTATTATCTTGTTCAAATAAAAGATTATCCTCTCATTTAAGACATTTAAAAAGTTATTTTTGTTCAATAATGCTTTAAAAACGCTTATATCATCAGGATGTTATACATTCATCAAAATATTGTCAATAATTTAAATATGGAGAAGCTCATTAATAATTTTATTAAAAAAAATAATTAGAGCGGTTACTTTTGCTGTGTAGAAATTAAAAAGAACACAAATATTATTAATAGATATTGAAGGTAAGAGAGAGAATACATTTTTTTAAATGTATTCTCTCTCTTACCTTCAACTTGCTTTTAGATCATTTTAGGAACTCCATACACTGGAAACTTTTATTTCACTGGTCCTCACGAGATTTATTTTCCTGAAGATATTCGGCGATATGAAAACACATATTGAATTATATGTGTAATTGCTGATGTAAAGGTAACAATTTTTTAATAATTTGTTTGATACAGTTAAATTTATACCTTTGAATGTATGACAATTGATAAACTAATTTATTATGATTACAGTGACAATATTTTCTTTGAAAAAATAAAAAGCAAATCTGAAAATTTACCCATTAGTACATTAGATATTGAAACATGAGAAAAGGATTTGTACAGGATCATTTCCTGTACAATAAAGAAAAACAAAAAATTAATTTTCCCATGTTATGATGATTCAATTACAGGAAAAAAGTGCAGCTTATCTGTTGTCCTTACAATGTTTAAGAACAAAACTATTCTTAAAATATGTTTAATCAATACTGAAACAAATTCAACTTTTTATCATCAAAAATGATTTGTGAATTATAAAAATTGTGTAGTGGAATAAAATTTAAAGTCGATAAATTGCTCTCACAGAGGAATAAAGAATTACATTTTGGCTTTAAGATTTTTTTTTATTAAATTGACGTTCACACATTATACTGCTGGGTCATCTCCCTTAGTAGTACGCGTATAGATAAGTTGTGCATGATGTTGCACGACCTGTTTAATCAAGCCTTTCTGCTGAAGTTCTATCAATGCTCGTCTGGCGAGGGACCCCCTGATCTTCAATCTCTCACTGACTATCGAGGGTGTAATCAGTTTGTATTGCGGCACTTCTTTCAACAGTTTCTCATATGTGGCTTTATCAAAAAGTACTTGATTATTTAACTTGTCACGTACTTTTCCTTTGGACCACTTCTGCAAAAACACAGGAAAACATTATGTCAGAGTGTTATTCTGATGTTTTAATGTTAAAAATGACAAATAATTAAAATCTCATCAGACTCATTAAATCAGTTTTTGCTTCCACTGTTAATCAAGGGAGAAGTGCACATCAAATGAGATTTCCTGCTTAAAATTTTTTGTCACAATCATTACAACAAAGGAATGTACAAACCTTCTTCTTAGCCTTTCCCCCAGATCCACCCTCTTTCTTCTTCTGGGTTTTCTGAGGTTGTTTAGAGGATCCTTTGGTATCCTTTTTAGGCGGCTGTAATAACAAATCAAACATACAAGACATATTCATAGCAAGATAAAGTTTGACTGTATCCAAGAGTTACAATCAGACTCATTAAATCAGTATTTTACTGTCATCGTATTTGTCTAGAAAATAGGTGGTCATCATAAATTTTACAAAAACCTATATATGTATCCTTAGAACAGAAAAACATCTTTGATATTTTGAAGATGCATTACCTGAATTGTTTTATCTATTGTGTGTTTGCATGTTTTATTTTACAAAGTATAGTGATAACTGATCAATAAAGTATTATTGTAGTATTGATAACAAATATCTTCACATACATGATTACTAAACTAATTTTCGGCAATTTTAAACTTACAATTTTAATATTTTTAATATGTTAATGTAATTATACTTTTTTCAATGTATTAAATGCATATTTAAATCTCAAAGAGTTAAAAAACCTAGATAAGTTAATGTAGCTCTGAGAATAAATGATTCAAATACCCAAAGTAAAAGAAAGATCGAAGAAAGAGCACGACACCGTATCTACATCTTCAGAATTTGCAAAAAAGGCAACAAAGATAACGCGATCATTTAGAATTTACGGAATCATCAATAGGCAGATATGGAGTATTCAAGACAGGTTATGTTGTTAATGTAATAATCTCTAACTGTTATCTCAGTGTATTCTTCCAATACAATCGTTAGCTCTCTTCTAATGTTAAATATCGCGATATTTCTCTTCTCAGAACCGAAAATGAGGCAAGGGAACAAAAATTATTCAGCGGGGCACGTGGAATCTTCGGGAAAACTTTTTTCAGGCATAAACAAGCTTCGTTCGGTACACGATTGCAAACTAAGAAAAATTTACCATCTTTCACGAGGCTTTCGCGTCCTACGTAATATTTACGACTCTCTCGCGAGATCACGGCGAAAACGTCGCTTGGTAATCACCCAATTTCACACACGTGAACTTACCATGGTGGCTGTCGCTTGAGAAAGAGACGGGAAGTCGGCCGCGCGCCATGGCGTGTGGCGTCACTTCCGCCAACGTCAGCGCCGTCTGACGGCGATCCGCGCACACATCCGGCACTACGTTGATCGAAGTCGCGACGTGGACGTGTCGCGGGTTGGCGAAATCGACGGGATCGAAGTCACGAAGGGCGCGCCGACAGTTTCGACAGTTTCGGGCGCGCGCGTTCCCGTTCACGCGACGCGGTCGGCTCTCGTTCGTCTCGTTCTTCACCGACTGACCGACCACTTGATCGGGACCACGCGGCATGGCCACGCTTCTCCATCGTGCATCTTCCTGCGGCGCGCAATCCGGTTCTCCGTGCCTCTGACAGCCGGCATGCCGCACGGCACGGCAGATTGACGTCGGCGCGACGGACTCGGCGACGCGACAGGTGAGTTTCTCGCGCGGATTGCGACTTAGGTTAGGTTAGGTTAGGACGCCCGCTGCTCCCCGACGTGGACGTGGACGTGTATCGTGAGTCGCCGCCAGCCGTGTCGCACCACGCGCGTATGCACGCACGCATGCACATGTTGCTCCAATTAGCGAACTTGACGCGTGTCAAACAGCTGGGAACGCCGTACGTGGGCGAGCCGTGACTGATCTGATCAATCACCCGGCTCTACGCGTTGTCTCCTCGTTTCTCGCATTTCGGGAGAGGTTCCGGAGTCTTCGGCTGTTCTGTAGCGACAGATGTGCGTCTGGTGTTAAGAATTTATGTGGTTTCTGAATAGCGAACCTCGGAGCGGAATGTCTTCTGGCAACATATGTACGTAGCTGCGTTGTACACGTTTTACGGAAATACAGACGCCTGCATTGCTGTTCAGCTTGAAAAATATAAATGTGATTTCCGATAAAGTGTACAACCGTATCAGGAATATCTTTGCTTTACGGTCTTTTATTTTATTTTAACACCAAAGCTTCAGTATTTTTGTTTTATTGTACTATTGAAGCTTAACTTTGGTCTTTTTTTTATTTTTTATACTGAATCTTTATTTTATTGTAATACTAAAGCTTTATTTTACTTTGATATTAAAGTTTTACTTTGGTATCTTTGTTCTATTTTAATATCAAAGTTTACTTTGATCCACATCTCTCTTTTGATTCACTTTATCGTGACGTACGACTAAAACTTTGCTTTTGGTACCTTTGTTTTATCTTAATGTCTTTATTTTATTTTAATACCGAATTTCTATTTCAGTGTTATTATTTTATTCTAATATCAAAGCTTTAATTTATTGTCTTCGTTTTATTTCAATATCAAAGCTTTACTTTGGTGTCTTTGTTTCATTTTAATATCAAACTTTATTTTGGTGTCTTTTATTTTAATGTCGAAGTTTACTTTAATGCACGTCTCTCCTTCGATTCACAGTCATCATGAGATTATCTCTTTATAGGACAGACTGAAGCCTGTAGCGTGATTCCAAGATGCTGCCACTTTCGCATAGCCCGCGCGACTCGCGTTCCAACTTTCGCAGTAGGGTCAAGGAGAAGCTGCTGAGTTGGAAACGTCTCATCTTCTCCGACCAGAACACTCGTAATTTGTTCCTGTTCCTGATTCTCAACCTGTCTTTTGCCTTTGTCGAGCTGCTGTACGGAATATGGACCAACAGTCTCGGTCTCATCTCCGACAGTTTCCACATGTTTTTCGACTGCACCGGCCTGCTGTTCGGTCTAGCTGCGTCCGTTATTACCAAGTGGAGAGCGAACGACAGATACTCGTTCGGATACGTTAGAGCAGAAGTGCTAGGCGGATTTGTGAATGGACTGCTCCTGTTGTTCATAGCTCTGTTCATCATGTCGGAGGCAGTGGAACGAGCTATCGAGCCGCCCGAGATCAAGCACGAGAGACTCTTTGTGGTCTCCGTGTTGGGACTGATAGTGAATTTAGTGGGAATTTGTGCATTTAAACATGGACACGGCCATGGACATGGTGGACATGGCCACAGCCATAGCCACAACCATAGTCACGGTGGGAGGGGACACCACGGTCACTCTCACTCTCAGAACCATGACTACACTCTCCTGAATCACAACGATCACTACGATCATCACGTCGAGATGGAGGCGAACTTCAGTGGCACGAATTCGCAGATCATGAAGGGTGTGTTTCTACACATACTCGCGGACACTCTTGGCTCTGTAGGAGTGATCATATCGGCGGTGCTAATGCAAATGTTCGGCTGGATGATTGCCGATCCGATTTGCTCTATGCTCATAGCAATATTGATAGTGTTAAGTGTAATCTCGTTGATGAAAGAGTCATGGGAGATACTTATGCAGAGACAGCCGATGGCTCTAGATTACGTTCTACCGCAGTGCTACAACAAGGTGACGCAGATACCCGGCGTCTATAGCGTGCAGGAACCGCACTTTTGGACTTTATGCTCGGACGTGTACGTCGGATGCCTGAAGCTGGAGGTGGCCAGGGAAGTGGACCCCAAATCGGTTGTGATGACGACGCACAAGATTTTCCAGGCAGCGGGCATTAGACAGCTTACGGTTCAGCTCGATTACGCTCCCATGTGATCTATGAGATGCATGACGCGCGTCGAGGAGTGTTCTTACGAATGTACGAACGGAATTGTGTCTGTCTGTAGGCTCTGTCACAAGGGGATGGGAAAATCGGCAGTGCCGCAGAATGTCTTCGAAACTTCAAAAGTCTGTGATTGCGCGCATCGGAATGGCAATCGGTATCATCTCGAACTACAAATCGTTTGAAGATCGTGCATGCCTTAAAAGAGAAACTGCTGACACGGGACGATTGAACAATTCCTAAGAGTTTCTAACCGAATCAAATTATTAACTTAAACCATTTCTAAAACATGATGTATGATAAAAGATGTATTTCTCATCTCGATATTAGATACTAAGAACAACGGTCAGTTACATTCTCTTCTCTGGAGAACAAGTGTTTTTCACTGTTCGTTCATCTTTTATAGAAATACTTTACCTCTGTTGGGACAAAGGCTCATCTCTGTACAAGTCTTGACTTGTAATTACTCACTGTTACAAGTAAGCATTTCAGATCCAAGTTTAATTTAGCTATATTGTAATATAAGAGTAGCATTGCTTAGATTTTTTATTTTTGCAATGATGCCTTTTGAGGTGTGTTTGTAAGAATATTTTTTAACTGACTTCCGAGAACAAAAGAATGCTGAATCTTATATAATTTGTATAACTGATTGAAACAATTATTATTGTTTCTATAAAATTAAATTATATCAAGTTTGGAATGTGCAAGAAAAACGCAAACGGCCATAACAATCCGGGGACAGCTGTAAAGAGCTAGTCATCTGTGTATATCTGTGCAAGAAATAAGGAAAATAACGTACAGTAAATGACACGTGAAAATATTTCATAAAAATATATCCATCATTTTTTATACAATGATCCAAAAGAGAGATTGTTATTTGTATTTTTCCGTCCATGCTAAGTATTATCTTCCTCATTACTCTGTAATATTTTGGACTCAGAAACATAACTTAGCATGCGTCGAACATTTGTTGAGTGACCGTACTGGTTATGTATGCACTATCTGTTGGACGAATTTGTGTAGTATTATTTGTATATAATTTATAATTATGTTATTAGGTTTCATGCCAATTATAGCCAAATAAACGGAATATTGCAAGTTAACAATGTGAAAGATCGAAACTTGCGAAAGCATCTGCGCCAGAATCCAAGGAATCCAGACGAGAGTTTTAAAATATCTTTTCTTAAGAAAATATTACCTTCTTAATTTATCTATGAAAAACACTTTCTTCCTAAACGTAACAGAAACTTTTTGGATCCTGAAAATGCTGCGGATGATCGAGAAATCATTCAAATACGATTTCTCCTTGACTCTTAGGCTATACGATTAAATATTACGCAACTAAACATACGGATTTAGATAACGATTTTATCGTATTTCTGTGAGATAAAAGGGTCGAGAAAAATAACGATTTTTATACATTCCACGTGTATCATATATTAATATATATTTTAATATATATATTATTTTATATTTTAATATTATAATAATTTGTAATATATATTTAATTAATATATATTGAATAATTATAATATAAATTAAATTAATATTAATTTACATTATAATATATATTAATATATACACGCATATAAAGATGTCAAGGCATTAATTCCGAATGTGATTACATAAGCCAAAACAATTGTGTCACGAATAATAAGGTATCGCAATGGAACTATTTCGATTATTTGGTTTTACAAAGAAATACATTGTTATCTATCACGATCGCGCGATAATCAACGTTCTTTGCTTAAACGAATCGGACCAGTATCTGGTTTAATGCATGAAAGAAAACGCATTATGTTACGCAAATCTTGTTACGTTTTCATAATACCTTCATTGTATAGATTTATGAATACACGAATTGCGTGTGATTATTATAAAAAAAAAATTATAAAAATGTGTAAGTAATAAAGACACCTACTTATACAATAGGCTCTTCATCTTTTAAAACTTCGTTGCTTTTATACGTTGCTCGTTCGAAGTAATCGTTATCGTGAGTTAATTTTTCATAGTTTGCGATAGATGAAGGTCGTTTAATTGCTCAATAATTAGCGACCTCTGTTATTAGCCTGTTATTGACAACCGCCTAAGTTCTTCGTTTTTGCACAAGTTAAAGTTTTTAATTTTTACATATCGCATTTACTAACATTCCTTCTTATCTTGACGATAGTACTAACGTAAAATAAGTCAGTCCAATAATTCTCAATGCCACAAGAATTCCTCCTACAGGTTTGCATATATTTGTCAACTCTGATAAAAAAAACCGATAGAAAACGATAGAAAGTGCCAGAAACCTGATTCAAAACGATAGAATTCTATTATTTTGAATCAGACTTCTGGCACTTTCTATCGTTTTGTGTCGGTTTTTTTTTAATCAGGGAAGTGCTCGAATCGCGATTATCAAGACGAGATTTTCAAACACATATTACATTTATTTGGAGAGGATATGTGTACACATATAAATACATAAATATTTATAATAAAATTACTCACAAGTTGATTCCACATGTGGGTACGTTGGGCGCTTACCCTCGCATGTTGTCGCGGATATATCGTTCGGCCAGCTCTGTGTTTTTATGTATGTATATTTTTGCGGATGTTCCTCCCTATGTGTGCATATGTATGTGTAACATCAGTTTCAGTCTTGCCGAGTGTTGGCTCTCTCGTAAAACGGGCTCGCAAATGTTTAACAGACCGCGCGGTGGTCACCATCGCGCCGCGCGATATAATCGAAGAGACTCTTATGTACATAGCAAACTATCAAAAATGACAAAATTCGTCGTACACACGCTCGAGCGGGAGCACTTACGTTTCTAGTCGGACAATAAAGGATTACGCGGGGTGGTACTGTATTTCTCGGAAAAACGCCACGAAAAGAGAGAGAGAAAAACCCTCGATAAGTTCACTTCTCTTCTCTGTAGCGCCAGTCAAAAGTCCGTGATTATATATATATTGATATTTTAAGAAATGAATTTAGAGTTTGTTCCAGAACAAATATAGACATATGTAATTAGTATTAAACATTTTAAAATATACGAAGTGTGTGGAAATAATATAATTGTAATACATATGTGCATTACAATTATATAATATTAGAATCACAGCACCAATCACTGAACAATCATCAGTAATATTAATATAATAAGATTTTAAAATAAATTTCAAATTGATATTTTTTAGCATTTAAATAACAAGAAGGCTATAGTGGTCTAAAGCAGATCTTTGTGCTCAATAATTTTCTACGTGAATTTACATTTTCAAGATTTCTCATGATATTTTTTAGATTTTATTTTTATATATATTTAATTAAAATGTCATCTTTTGAAAACTTGAAAATGTAATTATATTGTTTTTTACTTGTTCATTGAATAGTTCAGTTTTTTTTGTTCATTGACTGATATCGTAACTCTATTTATAATAATTTAAACTATATTTAATAATTTTACATGCGCATTCACATTTTTTTTATCTTGGCTCTAGAAATTCACTTCTTGAAGCATTGACATAAGGATCGTCTTGCATATTAGAATAAAAACTTTCTTTTGATATTTAGGTTTTAATTGTTCTTGACTAAAATGTCGAAACAATAATAAGTTTTACATTATAAATTATTGAAAGTAACATATTTTCTCTCAGAGATACATATTTTCACTTCTCGAGAATTGATTATAAGGCATTTAACTTTAAATATTTTAAAGATGCAACAAGTTCTTTTATAAAGGACTTTTTAATATTAACTCTTCTCTATTATTTAAATTCAAAAGGCGAAACTAACGTTTCGATAAAATTGTAATTAGTTTTTCTATAAAATAAAGATCTAAAAATATTTTTTCTGCATATATATTATTATGTAAATACACTTAAATATTTATATTTCACCTGATAAGGTGTATTTATTTTTTTATAATACTATATATACGTTTAATAAATGATTGCAGATTTTTGACCGGCGCTCTGTACAAGACAAAACTCAAAGATCAGCAGAGACACCCCTCTCGTTTCGCAAATCGTTTCCTTTTGTTTTCATTAGTGGTTCCAGTTGAATGGCAGTTATCGTTGGCGTACTGGCATCGATCACGATCTATCGATCGATCGTGATCACGCTGCGTAATATTGTTTCGTTTAAAATGCGATATATTGGATTTTTTCGCCGCGCGACCGTAGGAATGATCTTTTCTAAAACGTTGGCACGATATCGGAAAAAAGACGACACCAGAGCTCCCATAACTCCTCGCATTTAGCATTAAACGCGATCGGGCGACTGTCGGTTCACGATGACGTTCGAGACGATTTTTTTTTCATTTTTTTTTATTATTAGGCGAAGAGCTCGAAGCGTCGAGTTTAGCGCTAAATGCGGGGCGCGAAGAGCACAGATGCTCAAGTAATTACGATTTGGCAGTCATCTTAATTACAATAATTAATTACTTTATACAACAATAGCCTGCGTCGGATGCCTGCCTATTATGTATTTTCTATCGCAAAAATTATGAGTATTTGAGACTTTCTTTTCTCTCACGCCATCGCGGAAACGCACGTATATATGTGTGTTTTTCGGGTGCTTACCGTTTAAAATTTACTCTATAAAATTTCTCCAAATCCCCAACAACGCGCGCCACCACCTCGGTAAAACCACCGGCATCTCGCCGCATCGCGAATTACGGTCGATTGTAACATTTAATAATATCGTGACGATCGTGATGTGATCTATATCGCTAATAATAATATATTACTCTGAATCGTATTTTACATCTCCATCTAACAACAACGAACGATACTTATGTAATCGCAACAGCCTCTTTTCTCCTCCACTTAAAACATCGCTTCTTCTCTCTTTCACGCGATAAATATTTACGCACCCTTTTATCTTTGCCTCCCCCAAAAAATGTCGTGAGAACATTCCTCCACACAGCATCGAATACTAGCACCTTTGTTTATCCAACGAATCGATTGGCTATAACTATAATTGCGTAGATAAAACGAAGCAAACGCGATCTTCCTCCTACTTATTGAAATAAATACTTCAAAATATATATAAACGAAGATAATTCAACTTATTGCGTTTATGAAAGTACAAAAATTTTATAAAATATTGCTGAGAATATACGTGAAAAGATACGAAAAATAGACAAATTTATATATTTATAAATCCATGTATAAAAAAAAAAAATTAACGCTCATCCTGCTAACATTCACAAGCAAGAACTTTAAGGACAAACGCTTTAAACCGAAAGACGGAATTTCATATTTTTAAACGGACGCTTTTGCTTTGACATCATTTTTATTCGTGCAACGATTTCTGACGAAAAATGATGCCAAAGATCTCTAAAGCAACGAAAGTGATTTCCTAGACCATATTAATTGCTCGCTTGCGCTTCTTTTAGTATCTCGTTAGTCTCTTGAACGCGTTAGATGAACGAAAGCGTAGTGCACCTCCTCATTGCCTTCGAATCATTCTCGAGGTTTAATATAAATCGCTATATTCTATAGTCTATATCGTAGGTGAGCGCTGCCTGACGCGCAGGAAATGAAATCACAGTAAGACGAAAATCCGCAAAAGTCAACCCGCATTTCCCTTTTTCATACCCCCCTTGCATCTTCATCCTTCTCTTCATTCTATACGCGCCTCACGCGCGGGCCCGATGCTCGCTCGATATACTCTCTCTTCGATATCCGTCACTCCTAGAAAATCTACATTATATCTCCGTCTTATCTAATCCTTTTTCCGATTCTCTAGGCTTCTCCGCATCGCTTCCCCAGAACGATCTGTTGACTTAATCCCTTCTCTTCCTCTCTTTCTCTTTCTCTTTCTCTCTCTCTCTCTCTCTCTCTCTCCCGGTACCTACTCCCCTTCAATCTTCCGGAACTCTCCCAGTTTCACAGTCGCGTCCGCGAAGAGATCAATCTCTTCGTTCGATCGATTCTCTTCGTTCCCCTTTACCTCGCGGCAAACTGTGTGCCAGGATAACTTCCTCCAAATTATCATCCAAGACCCCTTCATTTTTTCTTGCCCCGGCCGCCCTTCTGGAGCTTCGTGATTTTCAGGCGGCAGCTGGAGCCTCCGGTGTAAACCACCTCCGTCCTGCCACCCTCCTCGGCCGCGGTCACCAGAGCCTTGACCGACCTCACGTGGATGTCTTTGGTGCTGATCTCCAAGGTGGTACCGGGGTAACGATCCCGCACGCACTTACCCACGCTGGTGGCCTGCGTCTCGGTCAGCTCGACGCCGTCCAGGCACAGCCAGGTGAGACACTGCAAGTGCGTGAGGATCGTCTGCACGAATATATGTTCCATCTGCACGCGCTTGGCGCTGTCGGTGACGATCAGGCCATTCGCCCTGAGGAAGCTCAGGCCGCACAGCTTGAGATGCTTGGCGATCTGTCGCATCGTGCGGTCGCTGTCCTCCAAGGTGATTCGCCAGAAGTTAATCCGAAGCGACTGCAGACTGCGGAAGTGCGCCGCCAGGCAGCAGAAAAACTGCTGTAGGATCTTGTCGTCGATGAAGAGTAGCGAGCCGCTGCTACCGCCGATCGTTGATTTGTCTAGCGACAGGTCGAGCTCGCTCAGCGATGTGAAACCTGCCAGGAATGGCAACAGCAACGGCCCGCGCAGCGCCAGGCGATCGTTCACTGTCACCTGCAGTCAGAAATAATAAATTTCGTTTCAACAGATCTTATCGAGTACTACAATTTGTTTTGCACGTTTCTAAGTTGAGAGATAGAAAGAAAGATGACATACAGGATGTCATAGATCTGACAATCAATTTTTATCTTTATTGACTTTTTTTCGATCATCAATTTTGGATTGTATTTTTTTTTTAAGTCTTCGAACACGACGAGCGATCGAAAGAAAAACAGGGATTAAATTTCAACGAGTGTCTTCACTTAATGTTGAATAAAGTACAAGAGTCTTGAAACGAAAAATTTTAATATAATCTTTTAATTTATTTCAAAATTTGAAAAAATACATTTTCGAGAAAATCCAAGTTACTGTTACCTTTCTCGTGCCTTTAAAAAAGGCGAATTAAATCATTGTTTATCATTCCGTCTTCAACTTGAGAATTAATTAAAATGTAGGTACTTAATTGAAAACTCGAGGCAAGTTAAAAATGTATCTTCATTAAGGAGAGGCCGAATTGCAAATTGGCAAAGATGAGGGACGCGGCTGCAAAGTTTGGCGATTTATTTTAGGGATATCCTATACGGAAGCGAGGGAGGTGGAATTGGGGGTCGATTTAATGCAGGGACCACGAAGACGAATGTCGGTCCGTGCCGTCCTTTATTTATCGCCGTCGTGGTGCGGCCGACAGTAATTGCGCATGTGATAGAAAATATATGACTTATAGATAAGGGAAGGATGGTACGCGAGATTCAACGGACTTTCCAGGCGGGAAAAGAGATAATTGTTTTAGCAGCGTCCTTTCTTTTCCAAGTACGAATGGCTTTTCATTCGAGCGAAAAAGCTAAAGATTAATTTTATACTTTACATTTAATTGCTTCTACATTTTTATAAAATTTTATAATTTTATTATTTTTTTTAATGAAAGATGAAAAGATTACATTCTAGAGGTTCTTCTCAGAAAATTTTCTAATATCTCTGAAGCAACGATTGAAATAAATATTTAAAATAGGTAGAATAGAAAAATAGACTAGATTCAAAATGTTACTCCAATATTTCAAAGACATTTAAAATGGTTTTCGAAAATGATTTGAAAATAATTAAAAAGACTTGAAAAGGATCGATGAAATATTTTAAGTATATTTAAAATACAAAAACAATTGCAAAATCTCTCACATTTGTATTACGAATAAGACTTTTTGCGAATTGAACTCACATGTCATCTAATTAATTTTCAGTCGTTGCGTTTTAGGGGGTGGCAGTTTAAATTTTTTCTCTTATTAAGTAAATTGCTTTGTAAATAGTGATGTTTAAGTATCACTCGCGTAGTTGTGTAAAAAATTTTTAGGGAAATAATAAACAGTGCACATTCAGCGCACGTTGTACGTCGATTCATGCGCAGAGTGCTCATTCGTTAGCTTTAAATTGCTCTCGTTAAAAAACTACTGCTCGAATGCAATTTTGCCAGAGAAAAACGAGTTTTTTTTTTCGTTTCTTCCAGTACCGAGGATCACATTATGCATTCCGCGTGCGTGAATTCCGGAACATTCCGTACACACGAACTAAATGATAATTGATACCTCGTGTCCTTTCACCTTTCCACAAAGTTTCTCAATGCGCGGGATTCCTGGGTCAGAGTTTCTTGTCCGGAATCAGACTTTCAGTGAGACGATGTTAGGGGATGTTACATGGGCGCGAGCACGTTCGCAATTTCCTGACCGGGATCGCGGAATTACACGTGGAAAGGGGGGGGAGACGATATTAGGCGAGGGGGAAACGCGATACTCTCGATGTTCCAACGGGCTAACCGATTTTCTTCGTGGCATGTTTCACGGACCGTAACGGAGATCCATTTTTCAAGCAAGACGAATCATCTCCGCAAGAGAAGGGACTCGCATCACGGACTGCTCTGCCGTGGATAGAGCGCGGGTGTGTCTAATGGTTCCAGCCCAGATCCCGGGAACACGATAGGCTACACAACCCTGTACATCCAGGGAGCTCGGTCGGAGAGACAGTCAGTAGACAGGTACATCTGCGTCTACTGGAATCGCGATGCCGCGTTATGTATGTTATCTTCCTGAAATAGCACTGGCGCCCGGATACGCACGGTGCATTCGAAGACGTGTAACCGCATCAGCAAATGGTCAAAGCTTCGTACGTTAGTCCAGTAATAGGATTGCATATGTCATTGCAGCATTGTTACATATTACGGGATCAAGTTCGTAAGCGAGTTGCAGGAGAGTTGGACCGTTTCAAGGATTTCCCGCTAATTATTTTATGCTCTATCTCACATAACACCGTATAAAGCGACTTAGTCCCTTGCTACTCTCTTGATTATTTAATGTGTAAGTTACAATCTCTCGATGACTTTTATAAAAACTAACGTAATAATCAAGATTTGACAAAAAAAAATTCTTCAAAAAATTGAGAAAAAATGATTTTATTCTAATTATAAAAATAAGGGACAATTGGGCGATTATAAACAATCATCACCGGCTTCCATTGTATTTGGAATGTGGAGAAAAATTTGGGAACTTTTTCATATAAAAATAAAGATTTTGATATAAAAAATTAACTCTTTGATTTGAAGAAAATAATTTTGCAATTCTAATTGTAAAAATAGAGGAGGATGAAAAAAGCAACAACAAAGTTAAAAAAAAAAAATTATCACTGGTTTTCATTGTGTTCAAATTTCGAAGACAAATTGGAGGATAAATATTTTTTAAACATATTATCTCGATTTTCGAGAGGAGAGTGTTCACTCACTTGAAATCCGGCTAGCCTCAGGAAGACGATCGCGGGACAGACCGCAGGTGATGCAGCTCGCAGGAGCTCGGCACCGGCGTCGTCGCGACGTCCCAATCTCGACAGAGGACCTTCATGCACCGCTAAATGCAAGCGTGCGTTGCATAGGCTCAGCTCACGCACGCTCGTGTATCTCAGTAGCTCGGAGAACACCGCTAGACTGTCGGATTCCTGTAAAAAACAACGAATCCAGTTAGCGTCTTCCAAAACAGTTATAAACGTAATCGTATTTTTGTCTATAAATTTTTAATGCTTTCTGAAATAAAATGCGAGTAATACGGTGTATTTATATGTAATTTGTATGCATATTACATATTTTTTTGCCATTTTGTAAAAGAATTACAGTTTTAATTTCATAAAATTTATAAGATAACGAAATTCGCGGTAAATACTTTCGAATATTGTATATGAACATTTTTATTTTTATTTTCTGAATATGATTTATTCGTTACTGTACTGAGACAAAAATCATTGCAATTACAATAATTTAACAATAATTCATAGTTATTTTCGATTTCAACTATTATATTATAAATATTTACATTGTTTTAACTTTCTGAAAGTTATATCATTGGTTATTACTGCGTAAATACAATAGTAAGCGAATGTCAAAAAAATTGTTATATTTACTATAATTGTGATTTTGCATTTACTAAATACGTAGAAATGTTAATTTTATTTTTGGTATCCATATCTTAATGCTTTTGCTACAGTGATATTTGAAATTATCATAACTTATAATAAAATTTTTTCATGGTAGAACTATACAAAATACAAGATTGTTACTAATAATCAGAGCTTTTACCCTTAATTATTTTACTACGCAATTATAGTCATCAATACTGAATACTGCTTTTTTTCTGTATAATACGTTTTCTAAGAAAATTTATACTAAATGATGTATATTAAAAAAGACATATTCTAAAATATTAATATATTAATCACAATCCTTTTTTGTCTTTAACAAGAAAAAAATATTAAAAATCGGTAATGTTCTATCAATTACAACATCAAAGGGTTGATTTCAGACTTAATTGGATTTTTAATTATTACTCCTCGGCGTTTTTTTGTTTTTTTTTAAACGAGATAATCCATAGTCAATTTGATCAACGTAAAATATTAATTTCCCTCTTTCTTCCATAAATTATTGATCTATTTAAACATAACTATATTTTAAATATTGGCTTACGCAGTAATGATAATTTGCTAATTAATAATTTACATGCTTAAAACAATTATAAAAATTAAATTTCACTTCCTGCCAAGTAAATGCGGGGATCAATGCAACCGTGAAGTCGACGCCGCGCCGTCGTCGTCGCCTATAAGACAACCGCGCTGGTTGCAGCCCGCGCGCTCTCAGCCGTCCTTTGCATCCCAATATCCGACGATGTTGCATTATGCTAAAAGCGCAAAGTGGGTAAACGCTTTCACTAAATCGCGCGTAAACGATGCGGACCCGTGAAAATCTCGCGCGAAGCGCGCTCGACGTCGGGATCTACGCTAAAGCGCGCGGCACATCCGTGCTTCAGGGTTCAGGCCAGATCTCCGGCTAATCCCATCTGATTCGACACGGAGCACCGTCTGCCCCGTCTCGCTGTCTTGCGCTCTCGGCTACCATCTCGCCCGACCTAATCCGCCACGAGAATGTCGTTAAGTCGGATGGAAAGGTGTCTTAGCGCGCTCGCGCCTCATCGTCGCGACAATCTCGTAGACTACACGCTACGGCGATATTACGTTATTCCGGCAATAAGACGGCGCGAGAGAGATAGATAGAGAGAGATAGAGAGGAGTCGCGTGACGTAGATTATACGAGCGCACCCGTGAATCGTCGAGGGAACACGGTAACACGGGGTTAACAAGGTGCGACTGATCCGTCGACGTCATCTCCCGCGCGCTAATCGAGAATCCTCTCGAGGACGAGCTCGCCAAATTTCTCGGGAAAGATTTTCCGCCGAATTTTCTCTTCCTTTCATCTATATCCTTTTTCTTTTCTTTTTCAAAGCGCGTTGAACGTATCGCGTTGAATTTGATTTTCCCCTCGATAACCAGCGCAAGGAATCAAACAAAAGACATGGAAATCGGGAAAACGCGATAACACGGGATTAACGAGGTGCAACTGATCCGTCGAAGTCATCATCTCTCGCGCGCTGATCGAGAATCCTCTCGAGGACGAGCTCGCCAAGTTTCTCGAGGAAGATTTTCCGCCGAGTTTTCATCCTTTTGTGTAACATGCATCTTTTAAAGGGGGCGTTGAACATATCGTTGAATTTGATTTCACCTCGATACGCGACCCATCGCAAGGATTTAAATAAAAGATAGAGAAACCGGAGGCGCTCCTCGTTCGATCGTTTGGGAAAAGAGAACGAGCCACGAGCGATATCGTTTCATTTATGCAGAGAACGTCGCGCACACAGGGAGCAGCGAAGCGTCTCACGGGAGAGGTGCGAAGAGAGCAGCTCTCCATGGGAGAACTGTGTAAAACGGAAGCTGCTTCTTTGCTTAGTTTACGCGCCATGCGTTAGACACGCGTTCATTAATAAGTTAGCCTTACTTTCGAACTTCAGGCGAGATTTATGCAAATCTTGAGCGACATAAATCAATCTCGACGGGAGATGATGGCGAATTTTTTTTTTTTCGAGGTACACAGATATACGACACTGCTTTCCGAATATTTCATCAATCGAGGTTGATAATGCATAGTAATAATTGTACAATGATCAACGTTTATGGAGACAGTAAAAAATAAAATGCTACTTTAACACTTTTGTATGTCCCAGAAAGTCCACTCTAAATTTTAAGTTAAAATAACTTAAGAGTTAAGTTAAAATAACAATTATTTTAACTTAATAGCTTAAGATAAAAGTTATTTTAACTTAAAATTTAGAGTAGACTTTCTGGGACATTTTATTTTTTTTACTGTGTACATACGTGTGATAAATTTAATGATAACATTTACGTGTACATAAAAAAACATTTTTCAACGATTAAAAATAACGTCGCCTATTTTTTTTAAACATTTATTTTTTTAAGGACTATATATGTATTATTCTATTTTGTTTAAGCTTCATATTAAAGTTTTCGTATTAATTCTTTACTTATCATACAATTGCATAGGAACTAGAAAAATAATCTTAATGCTATCTTCTATATACGTTTTGTATAAAAATAATCTGCATGCTTCGCATGAGGATACACTTGAGAATTTAAAATACTCCAAGTCTTTTGAATTCTAGCGTTCCTCGAGGAAATTCTTTTAGCAATTTTATGTAAAAAAATCCTCGTATCTTTTTATTTATTATTTTTCAATTTTATTGAAGAATATCTAAAAACATTTGGAGAGTTAAATAAATACTGCTTTCAGATGCTTCAAATGACTTGACTGAAAACTTGGGCCTCGATATTGATGGCATATTAATAAAATATAGATACGTTGATTTTTCTTCTTGCATCAGAGCGCGATTGATATCCGTTAATATAAAATAACATCAATGTCGACGCTTTTCGATTTGATTCAAGTACGGTCGCGCGTAACGATTATTCCATGTTCCGCTGTGCAAACAAAATCGAGGGATTCCATTCTCGGAAGGATGTCCTCGGACAGTCCATTTATCTGGCTTGACCCAACTGGCGTATCCTGAACGAAAATCGAAAAAAAAGAGGTCCCGAAACTAAACGACTCTGAAGATGTCTACGGCGCTTTGACGAATTATTGCGTTATATCGCACGTATTATAGTGTACAAACGCATAGTAGTATAATATATTTACGATCCATTTCATGATATTTCTACTCTTAATACATAAATATAAAAAAAAAACATTGTGTCACAATCGCAGCTTAAACTGTAATATTTTTGTTTAACATTGCACCCGAGTCGAAATTGAACATATGAACGATTAAGTGAAAAAATATTTTTATTCTTGGACTGTTATTACTTTCACGACAAAGATTATTTAGATCGAGAAACTGGAATGTAATTTTTAAGATTGCTCTACTTTTTTTTATACGATTGCTACAGAGACGAGATACTACATCATGTTGCAACATTCTGTCTGAAATGTTTGGTTCAGAATTCAGGGCACACCGTTAGAAACTTCGGCTATCTCGAGAGCTAGAAAATACCTTGTATATATTTTCATAGTTTGTCCACCATAGTTTCGATCATGCGATATGCGCGGAACTCTGAATTTCCACGTGTAAGAATACGTGTATGTCTCCCAAGACGATATTATACTTTATAATGCACCGTGTTTCCTCTCTCAATAAAGTTTCTAAATCGCAGAAGAAATCTGTAGGTCCATCATCCACGCTACGCGTTCACAAGTACCCAATGAGTTAAATTATCTTAGATAAAGTATCAGAAACATTCATCCATTATCGATTTAATTTTAGAGAGGGTTTCAGATAAATATACATGTAGACAACAATATTCAAATATCTGACTAAATTACAAAATAACTTTAAAAATAATTTATTGAAATGTAACTTAATTTGTGCATTAATTATTGCAATTTGTGTTTATATTTCGGCCGTTTAAAATAATCTAAAAGATTTATATGTGTATCAAAATATTCACACAGAGTCTGTAAACTTACAATACGGCATTAATGAATGCCGTGAAATGAGATCCGAAGTGCGGCGTCCTTTGAGATTTACCTCGTGCATCGGGATTTCGAACGAGGGATTTATTGTTGATATTTACGAGCGGCGATATTTATCGCTTCCTGACAATTGACGTCGTTGACGAGCGCGTCGCTTCCTGGGAAACGCGTTCTCCAGGTTCGATTCGCGTGATTCTGGCTCGGTTTCATCAGCGCGGAATTCGCGCGTGGTTGAAGAACGGTATGAATAAAAATCGCGCTTGAATCCGCCACCGTCGTCGTCGTCGTCGTCGAGATCAAACGCGGATGAGACACGCGCGCACATCTACGTGCCTCGAATCAGTTTTTTGAGCACATTCGGAATGAAGCCTGCGAACCGTCGTCGATCCGGCGCGGCAGCTGCACACCATCGGAGACTCGTGTTTGACGTTATTTCGCGGCGAACGCGAATCCGATTGCGCGATTCGTCAACGAGAGGTTCCGTTCGTCATTGAAAACGCATCTGATTGGGATTCGATCGATAATAAAACCAGATACCCGATGATACTATTACGCGCTAGAGAGACTCGAAATAGTATCAGGATTTATCAAAATATGAATATCGAATAATATTTGCGAGTTTGGATGCACGTGAACTTTCGATCCTCAACTCCGAACTCCGAACTTCAAACTGCTAGCTGTTATGTATATCTTAACTCTCAGCTATTAGCCATCAGAACTCTCTCTCTCTCTCTCTCTCTCTCTCTCTCTCTGCTCTCGAATCTCTGAGGTTGAAGATTAAATAGTGTTTGTTTATGGGAAGTGCAAAGTTCGTGAAATTTAAATTTAAGCCTTCCAGCGGACCAAACGATTTATATGAATATTTGTTATCTTTTTATTATTAACAAATTTGTAAAATTTATCTCTTTTGTTAAGATCAAATGTACCACTGATGTAATCTCTGAAAACGTCCAAATAAATGATGAATAAAATATACCGTGCGTCACGATGAATTTATTTCATTTGAATGCACAAAAATGTATATTTATAGAAGAAAGATATCGTGTCATGGATGAAATAATTCGCTTTATGTGATGAGATATTTTATGCATTATTTTTCATAAAGACCCTTTGTATTAAAACTCATTCGCTTCTGACACGTATCTCGTTGAAATATTTATAAAAATATTGCTTTGCTCTCCTATAGTATACTAATTCATTTTTACAGTTAATTATTTGCATTTATTTACAATATTTATAATTATTTGTTGGTCTTTAAATACGGATTCAGAAGCATTTTTTTAAAAATATTCAATAACAGCTAAATTCTAAGGGCAATTTTGTCATCTTTTAAAAATAACTTGAAAATTAAATTGAATTAATTAATTATATCTTAATTAGTTTACAAGATAATTTAGACAGATACTTTTATATAAGTAAAAAAGAGAGAGAGAGAGAGAGAAAAGAGTATCCAATATTCATTTGAAATCAATTATCCCGTAATCGTCCGTCTAAAAATAACGGCAAGCGATAAAAACTTCTTGAGAAAAAAGCAAATTACAGCAAGTGTCAGCAAAGAAAAAACAAGAATTTAGCACGGAATGAGCGTGAAACTGCGGCGTTTTTTGCAACGTTGCGACACGAAGAGTCCCTCTCACTGCTTTCTCTCTTGGAAGCTTTTCCGTTTCTCCGAATGGGAACGTGGATGAGAAAGCTTGATTTCACCTGGAGATGTGAATGAATCGGCGTGAAAAAAACCACCGCAGATAAACAATGAATCGATCCAAGTGATATAAATAGACGAATCAAATGAAACTTTTACGTGTCATTTTTCTTTACGTAAACGCTTATATAAGAACGAAAAAAAAAAGAATATAAAAGTGAGTTTATAAATTTATTTTTTCTTCGTAAACATTTCCTGTGATCCTAGATGATTATCTAATTTTGTCAGTTATAATAATTATTATTATATGTAAAACATGTATAAATATCACTTCTTCGGTATCAGAACGACTCGCAAGATTTTCCGCGAGAATGAACACGCAAATTCGAATGTAATGTGGAACGTTATGATAATGCGCTTAATATGTAGATCGACATACGGATTGATCTATATAAGCATTCGCCAGCATTTCGATTCCTATTGTGAATAAAGTTCATCGTTCGATCGGAAAGCCGAGTTTATCACCGATCAGCTTATGACGTAAATGAGCTAGCCAAATCCGAGTTGCGCATATATCGAAGAGTTGAGTAATATCATTAATAATTACGTATAAAATTACGAAAACAAGAGGCATTTCGATTAACCGAACTCTCCCCTTAATTCATCGAATTATTAAATCTTTAATGCAAATAAAATTGCATATTGAAAATACCTAAATAAAGTTACGTTTCGTTCGATCGTGCGCATTTTTGTTTCCTAATAATGCGCGTAATAATGAACGAAGAATTCACGAAATAAATGCATTGTAAACATTTTTAGATAGAGAGGAGTAATTTCATGAAAACAAAAATTTTTCATTTAATTATAATTTACCGTTAAACGTTTCGATGTTTAATCGTTTCGTTGTCAAAGACATTTAATATCCGTAATATTCGAAAAGCAGTTGGAAACATGAGAGAATTGATTTCGGTTATCGATGAAAACGCGTATCTCGTTCACGCATGTAATTCGCCACGCAAAATAGGATCGTTTCTGCAAACGGAGAGCTACATTCGTTAATTGCAACGCGCCACGCGTGTATACTTGTCGGCTTGTTGATTATCACCGACACGTGTCGACGCGTAATTTATGTTATTCGCGTCGCTGGCATTTTATGCGGCACAATGGCTGGCGTTGTCTTCAGGACTAACGGAGAGAGGGGCAGGGGGAAATAATGCCGGAAAATTAGGACGGAAGGAAGCGGTGTTTAATAGTTTCCGACACAAATTGATTTCTGCTAATTGCGGAGCGTGGTACGGGCGCCCTTCCTCTTGTTACAAATTATTATTTCACAGTCTCGCGAGATTCCGCGACTCTCTTCCAATGAGCCGCATAACGCTGATGTATTATTCGTTAAATATCGCGGCCTCCTCGTTCCCTCTTGTTACCGATGAAAAATATATTTGTTTTCCAATTCATCATTCAGTGAAAAGCTGAGATTTATTATTTCCTCAAATAACAATTAATATTATTTCGACCATCACACTCTTTTATTCATTTACTTTAATTATTATTATCTTATAAAGCTGTTTATGACGATCTGTGCGCAAAAATATTAAGAGAAATTATTTTCAGATGCCTAAATGTGAAGTAAACGTCGACCTTCTATCGTAATATTTTAGAATATTACATATCACACCGAGAGAAGAAACTCCATATGAATTTTAATAAATATTTATTCAAATATATAGTACTAATAAAACATTTACCTGCGGTACATGTAAATCTTTATTCTACAAAAATGATACTTAAATAAAAATGATTCTTGTACCAAATAAGTATATATTTACATTTAGTAAATATTTCATTAGTACTATTCGAATAAATATTTATTAAAGTTCAGTACTTTTTACCTCAATGTATATTCATATATTTAACTATATTATTTTATATTATATACAAACTAGCTGTAACACTTCATTGCAATCGTTTCACTAAATTAGAGAACTGATTTATTTCTAATGAAAACTTTTATATTTGAATGCTGTTTTCTTTTTACATTAATTTAAAAGTTTATCAAAGATAAGAAGGTAATTAAAGGGATTTCGCTGCGCATTTTTATTTTCCAAGCTCACTTTTTGAAAACACTTTAGTTTTTTGTTCTTTAATTAAATTACAGCCAGGCGTTTTCGCGTTTCATTTCTCCTTAAGAAAAGCCTCAGTTACGAATTCGTCGCGAAAGCTATAAGTTACGGAGAGAGAAGGTGCCGTTGGCTGCGCCGTTTCCCAAATCCCTTTCACGTCGCGCTAAAATAATCAATTTCTTTGTTTGCGTTTTCTATAGAAGCAAGCGTCGCGTGTCAACTGCGCGCGTGTTAACACGTGGTAGCAGACGAGACGTCGGGGAAGAGAAGCTTTAACCCGACTTTACGCGGTCGCAGTCGGCCCGTTAAATTTTATCAGGATACTCGTATTCATGGGTCGCCGACCCCCGGCATTGTCCACGCCACCGCGACTTAATATACGGCGACGAAGTATTAAATCTCGTTCCTCGCAATATTTCGCGAACTCGGTCCCTTAGCACGCTAGGAGTGCAGGGTGTGGGCAATGCAGACGACAGTCCAATATTTCTTTTTTTTTTCCCGGTCATTCAGCAAACGACTATCCCGAAATAAGAAACGTTTATTTTGCTACCAAAGAAAGTTCGCGCTTATAAAGACATATACGTAAAACGTAGTAAAATATATGTAAATACACGCGATAGAATAAAATCGAATCATCAGTAAACAAAAATGTAAATCAAGACATGATTAAATCCAAATAAATACATTATTGCTGGATAAAATCTCAGACATTTTAATTTTTAATATCGTCCGTTTCCTCAAAGAGTCGGGCGAATTCGTCCAGGACCAGGACGGTTCATAACTCTCGGTTCCCGACTGCTTCTTTGGGATGATAATCGCGCGCCAGGCACGTTTGTGTCGAGCAGAATAACGATAGAAGTGGCGAGGATGGTACGGAGATGGTCACTGAAAGCCTCGACGGGCCGCATTGTTTATAATCGCATCCCCCCGCCGGTTATATTAAATCCATCCCTTTATGCGGTATCAGCGAACGGCCGGGGAGATTTTCCGGTTGTGCAATTTAATATCCGCGATATTCCGCGAATTATGCGCCGCGCCGCACGTGTTTTACCCCTCCCCCTCCCTCCCTCTCATTCTCCCGGACGGCTTATACGCGTTAAGGGTAGGTTAGGGTGGCGGTTAAGGGCGAACGAGCGCTTAAAATGGTACGTGAGCGGTTATAAGTAGGATACAGAGGGTGGACATGCGCGCGGTCAGTGATTCGAGACAAAGACTTTTAATCCCGAGATAACATCCGTTTTCCTCAAATAGCCATTCCCGTATAGGGGTGATTTCAAAAGACGGTATCTTCTCTGAATGCTGTGAATAAATCTCTCTCGGAAGGAACATCGAGAGAGAGTATCCTGTGAAAGCGCTTGTAATCTTACAATGATGAAATAATCAAAGAGACCGCTGACGGAAATGAGAAAGTGTTATTATGGAAAAGCTTTGGATATACTTGAGATAAACGTTCGGATAAAAAAAAGCGAGGAATATATATGTTAGATGTATATAGATAGATAGTTTAATAAAATATCTACGACTTACGGCGGTCATGAAAGAACAATGTGCGCGATGCGCATTCAAGAATAAAATCCCGGTCTCCATTCTCTCTCCAAAGATCCTTAAAATATTCATATATCAGAATATATAAGGGGCACTATATTAAGGCAAGGAAATACCCATCTCTTCCATTTCTCGTTTACAGTGGGGATGAAAAAAGGCTCCTCGCAAACACGGCGGTGGCGTATACAAAAATGCAATTAGGCTCGGGGTTATTCGGAAACGAACGTGCACGAGTCTGAGAGTTAAAATTCCAGCGCGCGATTTCTCAACGTCCGAAGGCGGATAGGGGCAGTTACGTCAGCTGACTCGACATTCCCGTGAAAATTTTCGGCGATACGTCGTCCGGGAGTACCCCGACCGGGATCGTCCTAAAGGATATTCGGGACGCGGCAGATTCCGCGATGAAGAAAGAAGAGAGAGAGGAGAGGTTGGGGATGCTGAGAGAGAGAGAAAGAGAGGACCGCGTAATTTATTGCAAGCAATATTACTGACGACACGCCGAGGGAACCGAGGAATGAGAAAAGCCCGTGTCTCTCGTCCCAGAAATGTATTTTATAGCGACCGAAGATGGGGGGGTCTCGCGCAACGGCGACCCTGCTTACTGCTCTCTTTCGGGTCGACATTGGATTTAAATAAGTCGATGCGAATGTCCTGGCCCTTTATTCACCGTTTACTGTCTCCCGATCGCGTTGCTCGTTATCGAATTTATGCGGTGCTTGCGAATGGAAATCCGTGTTACATGCCCGAGCAGCGATTTTGTATCTTTTTTTTTGTTCGCTAAATTGGCTGATATTCATGAACGCTACAATGCATAATAAAATGTTAAAACATTCACATTTTTAATAACAGCTGCGTGTGTGCGTTATAATTATAGGGCGTTTAAAAGTACAATGAAAATTCTGATATTATGGAAAAAATTGAGAGAAATTATAATTGCATTTTGTCCATAAATTCATTTTGTACAATATATGCATTTTTCATACTGATATATTATAACCTGTACAAACGTAGGTGATGTTTCCTTTTATTAATTCAAAAAGTACCTATAATTTTTATTTTTATTTTAATTCTTATTGAGTCTTATGACATTTATTCTACATGTACGCGCGAATCTCTGTTTACGAGCATTTTTAGCGACACACATGCAATTCAGAGTTAACAGCAATCGAGTTAATTCTCTCGATGGACCGATATTAAATTTAAATAAGTCGGCGCCAACTCCGCCAAAGTGATTCCGGATAATGGGAAAATGATAGTCCGCATTTAATTCGGCGATGTAGTATTTACCGCCGTGCTTTACGGTCTTTTTATATTCCGCATTTTTACGACAAAAATCAGGGGCACTTAACCACCACGGATTAACGTGGTAACGACGTAATCTCAGTCGATTTATATCATTTCGAAGTATAAACAATGATGATCAGTAAATGGCAAGATAATCGTCGAAGCTTAAAGGATGAGATGTAGTATTAAGCTACGATTTGTCGTTAATCGTACATCAAACGTTATCTCTCAATTTTCAATAGAAAAAAAGAAATAAAACAGTATCAAATATAAACTTTTATGTTCTGTTTAATTATCATTGCATGGTTTTTCATATATAAGCAAGAAATAATATTTTTTCGTGTGTGTTTACATATGAGACAACGATAATGTTGCTTGTATATTAATTTTATCTTCTTTAAAAAAATTGAGTATCTAAAATTTTAACAAAATACAATATTATATTTTTATCTCGATGTTACAATCGTCATTTAATCTAAAGAGCATAATATGAGACTGTTCTGATAACAATATTTAAAAAATTTCAATTTTTTTGTTAAATTTTTAAACAAAATAGTAATCAAATTTTTAAGACAACCTAATTCGACGAATCGAGAAATAATGTATGGGTATAATAATAGTAATAATAATTCTACTGGTGCTAACAATTCTATCGCGTATGCTAATGACTCTACTCATTTTGCAAGCATATCAGAGATACGTTTGCAATTATATTGAGAGGCACTAGTTCATCTTGCAGCCGTAATCCTATATGGGTAAATTGAATGGCGCGGAATCGAAGTGGCGTTCGAGAGTTGTGCAGAGAAAATTGGAAATCGATGATACTTATACCGCCGCCGCAGTATGCAGCCCGATGCGTAATCTACAGGGAAGACTTTTCATAACAAAAACCCACTAATGTGCTGTATTTTCTTTTAGTGATCCGTTGTATGTCAAATACAATGGTGATAAAAGGAAAAATCGCGCGCCGGTGGTCTCTTTCCGCTTCCTACCTACTCTTCATCGAGGTAATGTTTCTTAAAAAAAATAAAAAATCATTCACTGCGGCAAAACGTCGCCTCGATTGCAGCAAAATACAAATTTTCA
Source organism: Solenopsis invicta (assembly GCF_016802725.1). NCBI lineage: Eukaryota > Metazoa > Arthropoda > Insecta > Hymenoptera > Formicidae > Solenopsis > Solenopsis invicta. Next base: position 4,457,204 of record NC_052667.1, read on the forward strand.
GTCTTCCTACGTGTCTGTAAAAATTTTTTTTTCTTCCGCCTGTCTAGACACGTCATCGAAATTTGGCTAAAGAAGACATTTTGTATAAACAGTTTCAATATTTCAAAATCAATTTCATCTCGCGAAAGATATCACAGCGCTTGCAGTTTGCGAGAACTGTATCCAGCATGGGCTACGACTTATATCATTCCGCATCCGTCGCGTGTCAAGTAAATAAGAAAATATGATAGATACATGTTTTACACGCGGGCGAGGGCGTTTTTAGAAATGGATACGCTGTTCGTCGTTTTGATATTGCTGAATCCCATTTGCCGTTTCGACACTCCATTCATCGTCGCGTTTTACCATCTCGCCCCCAAACGTCACTCGTCGAATGTTTTCACATCCGTTTCCATTTCGCTTCCGCTTTTATCTCGGCCGCGAATTTATATTTTTCATCGATACGGCGCTTTAATTCGACTTCCAACAATCCTTCCGCTTTGGCATTTAATTATGCGATAATTAACACGTTAATTAATGTACGCGTCCGTATAAAATAACAGCGCGTGCCGATTCAAGAAGAAATTAATTAAAAAGGTAAATTTAGAAACGAGAAACGAGAAAAATAATAATAATCAAAGGTACAAAAGGATACAATAGCTAAACGCATTGAATTATATTAAAAAACCGTTTGCTGACAATCGAAAGTAATTAACTGATAATTAGAAGCTTGATATAACATCAAAACGCCGACACTCATTTTATCTTTGCGCGTAAATACAGTAAAATTTAATTTTAATTTCCTGAAGAGCTTTCAATGTAAATATAAACGTGCCTTATTATAGCCATTACTGTGTAACGATCTTTACTTTTTTTATTTTTAAATCTATATTTATTTATATTTATTTTTATGCTCTTTTCACATTTGCACGAACACGCTGTTATATACTTTGGTTACTTATATGTATTAATGCATATTTTTTAATCTTTCTATCCGATAGGCATTGAGCAGCAACTTTATTGGTACTTTATCATTTATGTACAATTTCCCTCTTTATCTTATAAATCTCGTACGTAAGCGATAAATTCTTATTGTTAAATTAAATTCCTTGGGGTATTAAAAGCACAGATATTTGTTTTCGTTCTCTCGTCAATTCGATCATCGTTTTCTACTCGCGGTTTCGCGATCTTGGAACGGCAACAAGAAGAGAGTAAACCGAGCGTACCCGCAAATAAGTCCGAGGGAAAAAGAGTGAAATCCTGTTTGACGAGAGGTGGAAAAAGAGTGTGAGATACGAGATAAGCTAAGACGGCTGGAAATCGGAGGGAAAAACCGAGCTAGATAAAGGCGAATCGATTCGGGTTTACGATAATCACGCGTCAGCTGCTCTCCTTTTTCGTTTTTATATGCGTCTCGCAATTTTTACGCGCGTGTAAAATAAAGACGCTCGCCCCGAAACCAGAATATACGCGCGCTCGATCGATCGCGACCGAAACCGACGAACGAGTCTTGCATCCGCGAGAAGCAACCCACCAGCAAGGGCGGGGGTTGCTTCTCTTCTCTTCCTTCCCCACGGAATTTATCGCCTCGTTTTCTCCCCGCGTTTCTCTTTTAATATTTCTCGTCTTTTTCATTGATAATTTCGCATCGTGCTATTAGCCGGTAAACCGTTGTATGAATTATTATGAAGCCAGTAATGTCGAGCTGCTCGTTAAGCTTTCGCCGCACGGAGGCGTTGTAAATCTCAACAACTCTGGAGAAGAGACCTGCGCGTTTAAAGTTTGAACAAGTCTAAAAGCATCCTGTAAGAGATACGATAAGAAAAATGTGTCTACGCATTGAAAAATGCAAGAGGTATAGAGCTCTTTTGCGGACGTTGCCAGCGATTCGCCATGTGACTCGAATTATTCACGATGTACATATTAGCCATAAATTTAATGATATTTATTTTACTGCACTTGGTTCTTATTTTGCAAAACTTTGCCTTCCGCGGCAGTATGTATTGAATTCTCTATGTATAGAAAAAAAATTGCATTTGCACACAGAAAAAGATTCTTGTTTTGAAAATATCTTCAGTTTTGATAGTTCTGATAGTTTTAAATAAATGTAACTTGCTTACGTGATCAATTTTATATAGATTTATCAACAAAATAAAACACTCGCTATTTAATAATAATTTTCAGAGTTGAGAGAAAAAAATATTGGATAGAAAATGACATAATCTTTAAATCAAGATTTTAAATTTTTTAATACTATTATTATTAAAACAAGTCATATTGTGCTTTTTAGATGATTATTATAATACCTATTTAAAAATAGAATTTTTAAAATAATTTAAAATAAAATATAATTTTTAAGATAAAAGTAAATATACAATTTTGTTGCTGAAATTTAAGATTGTCAAATTCTTTAAAGAAGATTAAATTTTATATGTAAGTAAAATTATAATTGTTTCATGTAAACAAGAATGTAATTTCTTACTTATATGTATATGAAACAATAATTGCAAATAAATGGAATTGTGTGTGAAAAGAGAATATACCAGTTTTAATACAATGCTAATGTTTTTTTTGATAGCATTGTTTTTTTCCGTGAAAAAGAGATTAACATATATAAAAGTTCTGACGTTTTTGCCGTTGCATTATTAATTCCGCATCTTCTTCTCATCACAATGTAATTTTAAGTTTGCCTCGTCGGTTTCTCCAAGTTTCAGATTAAATGTAACGGTCAGTCGCAGCGTAGAAGGCAAAAATATGGCAAAAAGCGCGACACGTTTTCTTGTTAAAGTTTCCGCTCCATCTGGCAAGGAATCGAGGGGAGATGAGGGGAGGGGAGCAGAAATCGGGTCGGCACGAACAAAGTAGCAAACTAATGAAGTGCTATGAACAATGCGAGCAATACGTTTACGACGGAAAATGAAATGGCGCACACTTGAATAACGTCTAATTCCGCAGGCGATGATCCGCGGGAGTAAGAACCGGCGTGATTATGAAGGTGCCGGGTGCTTATTAAAATCTGGCGTTATCTCGCGCCGCGCGTAAAACAGTCGCGCGTAATAATAATTAGGTCGCGAACGCGAGCGGCAACGAATAATGCGACCGATAAATTAGGACAGGAAGTTGTACGCGCAGCGCTGCATTTGAATAGCAGTGTACATCACAACTTTAATCTCGATGCCGTAGCTTCTCGATAAACACGGAGATTTTAATATTCAACATCAATATTGAATATTTCGACGTTAAATCTCTAATTAATATCCCGATGAAACGTGGAACTTATTCGAATTTCCATGAATGACAAAAAATGATTTCGATATTTAATTCTCAAAAATGACTAGTTCACAGATCTCTCGATTTTCACCAATAGTTGAAAACAAATTGTTACATTTGACTTAAAAGTTTAATTGAAAAAGATATACGAAAACTCTTTATCAGAAAGCAAATGGAAAGTTCTAAAATGTACTATATACCCAACTTGAAGAGACACAAGGCTATGATTGATTGGCAGTTTTGCGAAAATCATACATCCAACAGAAAATTAAAATCATTTTCGATGATTCCATCGTTATCGAATCCGAAAGCACGAAAAACATTATACCCCATCGGCAAAAAAATAAGCTACCGCGAAAATTTTCAGGAAGAGTAGATAAAGAATTCCGCAGGAGAATTGCGTTCCTACGCTCGGATTTGAATAATCTCTTCGCAGGCGGGGTGTCCATATCTCGCGTCACCCCTCGAAGGAGAGAGTCTCAGAGTAAATCCGGCATATATACTATCGAGGTGAGCTACAGCTTCTTTTCTCGCTATTACAAAGTACAGTTATTCCGAAGGGATATATCAACACAATATTTCAATTACACCGGGGAAATACCAAATTAGAATTTGAATATCAGATTATCTACATAAAATAAGGTAAGTTGTACATTGAACAAATAACGCTAGAGCAAAAAATTTGAAAAAAAAATCGCAAAGCTTAGGTAGGGAGGGTGCAATTACCTTATAAAAAGAATCACTTCAAGATTCAAATTATAATTCGTGAAAGGTACATAAAGCTTATAAACTATATACGTTTGTCTGAAGCCGCAATTAGGGTGCGACAGAAGCGAGTGCGCGAAATGCCTTTTCAAGTCCCCGCTGTAAAGAATACGCTCTTAAAGATCCATCCTCGCGAACAGATCGCGGTGTGGCGTCGCCGTTAATAAACGAGCCAAAACAATGGGGTCCGGGCCGCGTAAGAGCAAAATAAATTGGAGGTATCTCCAGTGCCGCCTCGTTTCCGCCCGGCGGGTCGAGTTCCCGGGCTGACTGTTCTGTAATTAGTGAGCGTCTAAACAATACTCAAGCCATCTCGGAGGCCACCCCTTACGCGCGCGTATTCACCGCCCCCGCCACTCTTATTCCGCACTCTTTTCCTAGCGCGAACCGGAATCGTCGATAATTAATTATCCGCTCGCAGGGTATGCGACCGTCGGGATTATTCGCGGCTGTGCCCCTCTTTTTTTCGCCCTTCTTCGTTTCTTCGGTCTTAATTTCAATTCGTTTACGGGCAAGACTGTCTCGCTATCTTGACGAGATAATGGCTCTCGCCACTGGCAATTTCGGAAGAAACGCGACGCAAGGAAGGGATGAAAATGAGCGAATAGCAATGGAAAAAATGTAATACGGGGAGTAAAGTAGCTCGTATTCAAATTCTAAGATACTGTTATCATAAATGAAAAGAGAGGAAAATAACCAATGACAATCATCTCTTTAATAAAAGTCGATTACTTTCTTGTGGAAAAAAAATTATCGTTTCAGATTTAGAAAAAAAATTCGATATTCTTAATGTTGCGTAAAATTTGAAATAGTTTTTACACATTGAAAAAAAAAAAATTCGTCAAGCTACAAAATATTGAGTGAAATAATGCTAATGAAATATTTGGTTAATATAATAAAAGTAAAATAATTTTACTTCTCCAAATATTCAGAAAAATAAAATTATTTTTTAGTTATATTAACTAAATATTTAATTGGCATTGTTTCAATTTCACTCAATATTTAATAGCTATTATCAAACTATTTTTTCAGCGTAGCTCCATACAGCATCGTGTTAACAGAATTTCGCAACTTTTATTCGAAGCAATTTTTTATTCCGATGAAATATAATTAACATCCAATATTTAATATCGCACGCTAAAGAGAATCGTAACGGGAATTTATTTCACAAATAGTTTCGCGCGTTTTGGCGCATGCAACGAAATATATGTCTTAAATTAAAATTGGAAACAGGTCCACCTCTCTCTCTCTCTCTCTCTCTCTCTCTCTCTCTCTCTCTCCCGCGCGCGTTTACAGCGTTCTCGGGTAGCGCTCCATAAGGTACGGAGAAAGCGTGCTTCAGAATTTCGCCATTATGAATGCGATTAAATGTCGAGCGATTAAACGCACGTAGAGGTTGTTGCGCCGTACAACGAACGGGAGCGACCGCGCTCGTTAGCATGTACTTTGAAAGTCTTTAATTGAGGCCAGGAGCTTGCGGCTTGTAAACAATATTCGCCGGGTAAATAAATAGCGAGAAATATGCGCTGTCCTGCGGGGTCCTCTGTACGATAAATGTTGTTTTACCAAGTTTTCCTCCAAGTTTAATCCTTCACCCGCGGGAAAAATAGGTTTTTCCGCAAATTATTTAGACAGCAAAGTTTCCCTGGATTATTATAAAAGAGGAATATACTTCTATATCGGTTATTTCTCTTCCACAAAATTATCTAACAATTTTGAATATATTCACAATTTTGAAAAAGTAAAAGAAAAATGTTGAGCAAAGTTTTATTTCATTGGAAGAGGATTCTAACTTGTGTTTCACGGTATCTCGTTTCGTAACTTCGATATCAATTTTTTTTCCTCGAAGTATGCATCGCGTAAGTTATGAAATATTAAATTAGTATTTATTAGTCGTAAAATAACGTGGTAACTTGTAAAGTGGTACAGAATTTCACGGTGTACGTGCGAGAGACGTAACTCGAGAAGTTCCTTGAGATTTCGCGGTCATGACACGCTACGTCACTTTGATCTCGTGACAGTGTGGTTTTAAAAAAGTTAGTTTACCAGGTTAAAAGCTACAAAAATGTTTCACCCTGGCAATTTCCGGACTCGAGGAAGCGGACAGATCGGACACTCGACGGAAAACCGCAAAGTTCCAGTCGATTCCCTCTTGCTACGGGATACGAAGTTACTGCTGGCAGACCAAAGACCGCGCCCCCTCGTCGATTTCTTTCGTCGATCTTTCGAAGCGTTCGATAACTTCTTCGAAAGCTCGAGGGTATACCCCGAGGGTGCAGTCTTGCAGATTCCGAACGCATACCGCGGAACCTCTCCCTGTAAATTCTGAAGCGTGCTCTCTCTCTCTCTCTCTCTCTTACCATCTCTTTCTTTCGTTTCTCTCTTCATTCACCGGGCTTTTCCTGACGTCTCAAAGCTTAACGAAATGGAAACAATATTGACTCGTGAATCTAACTAGAGAACTTCGTATCGAAACGATATTGCAGTTTCTCGATGAGAGCGATTCCTGCATCCCTTTATAAATTCCGCGAGATACTTATTTGGATGTGACTGTAGTGGAAGGGAATTACTCGTCTTTCGCGAAGCTCAGACATATCTCTGACCAAACGCACCTTTAAGAGACTGTGATAAATTAAACAAGTTACAATTAAAATTGTTTCAACACTGTTCACAGAATAAATGGCAGATTCAATTTATCTATTCAATTGTAAAACAAATATCAGTGGGGCAGGTTGCAATTGAAATATTAAAAATATCCGTTTCTCTTGTACTTTCGTCTGTTACAAACATATTTTCGCTATTGTGGGAATTATATATTCAAAATATATTTGGATATAAAAATCAGAAGCTGTAAAAAAATCTAAAAATCCCAACACGAAATAATTCGCGTTGCGCGACGACCGTCAAGTTTATTGAAATCAAAGAGCGACACTCCGAGACTGTTTCCCATGAAATTTACGTGAAAGCTGGGATATTGCGTATCGAGCGAGAGCATAGGGCGAGTTGCGCTTGCGGAAATTTCGCGGTGGAACGGTTGAGCGCCACGTTGTTACGGCATCGACGTTCTACGTACTACGTTCATATTAATCTGACATTTAACTGCTGCTCCTCACCTAGTCCCGGTAAATATTAATTATTATCGTTGTACTGCAGCGGTGAGAGAACGCGAGTGGGTGCTGTTTCGTAAGAGGCGTTTATCGAACACGAAGATTGCGACGCCGGGTGGGTTCGAGATCTTGTTCGTTTTCATTGGCGATTATCGGTTAATGGTTCGAGGGTATCGCCACTTGTTACTACTGATAGAACCGAGAGCACTCGATACGGGTCGAATGGTATCAATATGCGACATAGATAATTTAAATGCAATTTTACATCGCCCGGCGAAGTGACTGACGACAGCAGCGCGAGCGGACAATTAATTAATATTAATTACGGCCGCTATTGAGAGTGATCGTCCGCTAATCTTGATCAATAATTCATTGCTGGCGCCGACTAAAGTGGTGACGCCATAGCAGTTCACCTTTTGAAATGTTCCACTGAATGACTTTACTTACCTAAATTTTATAACCATATCTTTTTAGATTTATAAATCTTAGACCTACGTTATGTATAGCTGAATGTCGTATTTTTATTGGAATGATTCTCAAGTATAGTCGATCTTTTTAGTATCTTTTTTCGTTTTTCACTGTACGAGTTTATTTTTGCATATATTTATACACCTAAATTTATACACCCCATTTTATATCCATTTTTTTATAAATTTATAAAATTTAGATCTGCAGATTTTATACGTAGTTGCATTTTGTATTTTTATTTGAATAATTCTCACGTATCGTCGATTTGTTGCTAAGGAAAGATTGATGCTCAATTAGTGATTTCTTGCCTCACCAACCTACGTACGATCCGGGAAACGAGAGTCTTGAATAGCATGAAAGAGAATTTTTCAGACATTGTTATCGAGACTATTAGTTGGATGTTCGGTTCCTTCTCCGTTCTCGGTCCTGCTATTGTGAGTTTCCGCGGTTGCGGAGGTGTAGCGGAACATCACCGTCTCGCACTTTTCCGTTATTGCACGCCCGCACGGAAGAGCAAATAATTTCCGCTTCTTCTAGTTTATCCTTATCTCGTCGCCCGCGATCTCGCCTTCGCGAGCTTTGCGCTCCCTCGCACGTGAAAATAAATGACGTTAAGATGGGAGGGGAAGCTAGCTAGACGCTTTGTCGCCTACTCCTTATATGTGTTGTTTATTCGCGGGGTGTAATAACGAATTTTACGTCGAATTACTTTCTATAAAGAAAAGTTTAATTGTTATCGAGAGAATGGTTTCTCCTGCCCATTACGAAAAATCATACTGGAAGGGCTTATCCAATTTTATTCAAAGTTATTATACAATTGTTATTTTTTATTTTTTTTATTTAAATATGTCGAAATAAATTAAATGTAACAAAAATATAATTATTAAATTTTATCATATTTCTAATTTTACCAATAATATCTCAAGAGAGTTGACTTTACAAAGATACTGTTTAGAGATTGAAAAGATAAACTTTAAATTCTTGAGAAAACAACGAGAGATATAAACTCATTTCTTTTTATTTAAGTTTGGCAGATTACTTTTTTATTGTTTTTCCTCTCGTTTACTTGTTATTATACATACTTGCTATTACGCATGTAACAAATAAAACGCATTAAAACGTAACTAATAAACCACACACACAATAGGATAATCTCACTTACCTCTATCCGGAAAGTCCATCCCTCCAAATTGAGCAGCTTAAGGGTCGTGTTTCTGGCCAGAGCGTGGCACAACAGCCTCGAAGGATGATCGTCCAGCGCCAATCGGGGACTAGACAGGTCCAAGAGCTGGAGACAGGGCGCTTCCGTCAGGGCTAGCACCAGGGGCATCACATCAGCCGGCCTCGACGCTCCAGCGGCCCTTAGAGCGTCCAAATAGCGGGCCTTCCTCACGGTCTCGCCTAAACAGCCGGCATCCAAGCCACCCAGAAGACATTTGGACACGTTCAGAGATCTCAGTTTGCAGTTCGGCTCCCTGAAGCACAAAGCGCAACACTGTTGATCAGCCGGATTGTGTCGCAGACGAGAAAATGAGAAAAAAATTTTTTCTCGATCCTTCGGAATTAGTACACGTGTACGTCGCAGACGAAAGTTTCAACATACATATAATAAAACGAGCTACTAAAGTTTAACGAGTTTAAAAAATTTATAATAAAGAGTTAAGATATATATGTATATAAACAAAAAAATAGTTAATTGTGTGTCTGTTGGAATCATATTTAGTTATTTTACACAGTCATCGTAAACATCCAAATGGGCCTTTTCATTTTCGTATAATACAATTTTAGAACGAATAAACCACATTTAATATTCTTTCCATACAATTCTTTACAATAATTTATTTGACGTGTTTGCTAATCGCAAAGCTCGGCTTACATATGACATTTCATACCAAACGATTCGAGTTTGATTAAGAGAAATGAGAACCAAATTGAATGGCAGAGAAGCAAGATTTAATCGAATCAGCTGATGAGGCAGTAATAATTCAAGATTGATGGTAGGTTCGGCGAATAGGATCGTAAACAGGACTTTGCCGTTGAGTAAAAGAGAGACGTAAAAGCACCTACGGCAATTTCTGTCTCGGTTCTCATCATCGTCTATCAATCTTACATATAACAAAGAATACAGCCATCCACAACAATGACACGAAACTTGGAATGAAACACGAGTCGAAATGAAAATGGAATCACGAAAAAGTTTTTGCTCCCTTCTTTTTGCGGGCAAAACTTTCGGGACAACTTGGAACAGATTTCATTTCGACATTAATCTTTCCTGAACGGGTGGATCAAGGAAACATAATGACAACGTCGAAGACATTGGGAGAAGCTTGAATTTTTCAAATTAAACATCTTGCCAAATTGAAACTGTGATTTATGGCTCACACTTATTAAAGCGCACTTAATCGAGCTTTAGTATTATTTAGTTTATTTACCTTCATCTGGATTTTATCGAATCATTTAATTTTAAGTTAGACTTAATTAGTTTCTTAATTAAATTTCTCATTAAATTTCGGCTTCGTCGAAGTTGAGGGGCAAAACGGCGTTTCACGCAGAGTGTAATTTATTATTAAACAAATTATTAATTTTGTTAACATTAAAACATTTATACGCGCTCGTCTTTTTACCGTTCTCTCATGTATGTTTGTCTTCGCCGCAATCGAGCTAGGAAAATTAATAAACGTTGAAACATTCTATTTATTAATTTTTAATCGAACAATGCATTTTGTTCCATTAATAATTCCATTAATAAAATGACCAAGTGTGTTCCCCCAGGTGCTTGCTGGGATATTTCCGTTACCTGGTTTATAAATATTTCGCGCGAAATACTGCGACGTAATTACGTCGTTTTCATTTAAGATTAATTTATCGTGATCATCTTTGCGTGCTACTCACGCGCGACTTTTCCAAACTTCCCCTGTAATCTCGCGGCGATAGATCGATCAACGTCACGACAACGTACCATAATGAACAAATACGCGGTAACGCACATCAGCGCAAGGCATAGCCGGCGAACCGAATTATAGGGCGAATAATCGAATCGACGGCGGCGGCGGCCGACACCGCGAGGATTTACGTGCGCGTACGTGCGTTTAATGGGAGCAATTTAAGACGAACGATTCGAAGTACGGGCCAACAGCAACAGCAGCAGCAGCAGCAGCAGCAGCAACAGCAGTAGCAGCCGGTCGGCGTGCTGTATAGCGTCTGGATTTAATGGTATCTACTTCGGCCCATATTTACTGACTGCCCCGACTGCTATTGCCGTCGCGATACGTACATACATTTCGCGATACGTCTGCTGCCGTCGCTGCTACGTACGTACGTACGTACGTATACGTCTAATGGCGTTGCCTTTCACGGTATCGCACGGGCGCGGTAAATTCGCTCGAGAGCCGCTGCCGCCGCCGCCGCCGCCACGATGCAGTATCTCCCTTTCTCCCTCTGTATAAACGGGGGAGAGAACAAAAATATACTGCACCCTCTCCACGACGAGAACGTACGCGCGCGGGCGCCCGCGCTGAATTTCTAACAAAAATAAACGTTTCTGCTGCGGGAGAGAAACGGAAAGCGCGCGCCGCTGCGAATATTCTCGCAGCGAGCGCCCGGAATCGCGTAATAAAGCTATACGGATTTCGCGAGATACCGGAATTTCTTGGCGCGACTTCTTCGACTTAAATTGCTTGCCGTCTCGCGAAAATGATCCTCGATGCCGTTCTACTCAATTTACCGATCGTCCTTCTCATATCTCGCTTCGCGAAGTATCTGCGCGCTCTTTTCGGGCCGCGTTAGCTAGGATTAACGAAAGTTCAACTATTCTCTATCTTTTTCTCGAAATGGAATTAGCAAAGAGTAACGTGCATACGTTAAGTGTCAAGTTAGAAATTAATTTAAAGAATAAACTTTTTTTCAAAATTAGAAACGGAATTAACGAACAATAACAAACGTTAAGTGTCAGGTTAAAAATGAATTTGCAAAGTAAGCTTTTTCAGAATTAGAAATGGGATTAGCAAAGAGTAACGAACGTTAAGTGTCAAGTTAAAAATTAATTTGCAGAGTAAACTCTTTCAGAATTAGAAACGGGATTACCAAAGAGTAATAAGCGTTAAGCATCTATTTAAAAATTAATTTGCAGTGTAAGTTCTTTGATTCTTTTTTAAATAAAAAAGAGTGATAGAACATGCATTATATGTTAATAATAGAATCAATTTTTTATAATTCAAATAAAATATTTATTTATAATACGTAAATATTTATTCAATAAAAAAATGATAGTTAAATTACATTAGTGATTCTTGTACAAAATAAATATATATTTACATTTAGTAAATATTTCATTAGTACTATTTGAATATTTATTAAAATTCAGTAATTTTTCCCTCAGTGTAAATATATTTACATAATTACAAATTATAATTTTTATGCAAGATTTCGTCATATATTTTAATAAACGTTGTTCTCCTATCGGAGAAGATTAATATAAACTAAAGAAATAAATTTCTTGAAAGAAAAAAAAAAACTGATGCGAAAAATGTTCAAAATTTTGAAAAATTCTTTTAATAATCCCTGCCTATGATTTTCTCTCTCTCTCTCTCTCTCTCTCTCTTAAAACAATATAAATAAACGCTGAACCATGTGTGATAATGTTGAATCTCGAGTATGTGCGGCAACGCGTATCGGTGCATCTCGCCGTTGTAAAATGGCGGAGTTGTGCAAACAAGCGGGCAGTTAATTTGTTAAAAACAACGCGTGGTCGACCCGGCAATTTTTCGATCCATCGTCGTGAGGGTTTTGGATGCTCTTCGGTGGGAAAGAACAAATGGCATCTCGCCATTATTCGTGTTGGCCGAACACGAAATTTCCCCCGAAATAAAGTGCGGACGATACATTTCGGGAGTATTCGCGTTTATTTTCTACGGTTTTATCGACGAAAAATGTGATCGGTTCTTTAAACATCGCATTGGTGGTGGGAGAGAGCAATTCATAAAAATAAATAAAAACGCACACCCACGTTTCTTTACTTTCAATCTCAATATATTTTTTTTCCTAGCAATACGATCTTATCTGTTGAGAAAAGCGTGCTCCTAGAAACTAGTAAAATCCTCCCGAACCAAATTGCATCTCCTCGAATTCCCTGAATATACGCGAGTTACGGTTTCGAATTAAAGTAAAGATCTTTTCTCATTCATTTAATAATAAAGCCAAGCGTGACATAATAACGTATGATTTTTATACACACAATTCTGCGTTGTATTGTATTTAAAAGCATTAAATTTGTATACATACAATTTATTGGATAAATTGGGCGTGCGTTGCGCTCTGCGGATGCGTTGACTTGATTAATAATTACTCGATAAATATATTTCGTGTTAATAATTAATGAGTTTATATATCGTATCGCAGTAATGCGCGAAGCGACAGTTTTATTAAGTAGTATTTATACAAAATCGAGTATTTATACAAAATCTATACGATCGGCGTTCATTTATATTTACCTTTCGACTTATCCGCGAATCGTGTCGAAATTGCGCGACGTGTCGCCGCGCGACGCGACGAGATTTTCGCATCGCGCGCGCGAGAGAGGGAGCGTTTATACTCCACGCGGATAAGCCCCGGGTCGCAATAGAGTCGCAATCGTAAGTCAAATGGCCGCGGTGATATTGCGCTTAAGTTTTCGACAGTTTTACCGGCGCGGGGATTTTCGCGGCGAGACGGGCAACGCCGAAAATCGCGAAATCCGCGCGGTTCTAAAGAAAAATAGAGCGCGGCGCATTTTTACCCCGGGGAGAAGTTAACTCCACCTCGCGCCACCCCCGGCTTTATAGCGCCGCCTTTTATTGCCGCCGTATTCGAAGTCACTCGACTTTACGATCTTATAAAGAGCGATGCCTTTTGTTCGCGCCGCGTACAAACACTTGGCAACAATTGCGAGATATTTATGCACTCTCTGACAAAATAACATTACAGTTTGACGCGTGAGAGCTCGACGTAGTAGAAATCAAAATTTTACGTTACGGCCCCCTCCCCCTTCTCGATGTTGTAAAACTGCGTTACAACTTGGACTCTCCCTTTTTTCGTGGCGTTGATAAATATGTCAATTTGAAAGTTTTCACCGAGAACTTATGCCGGAATGGTATTATGTCGGAGTAAAAAATACGATATATGCGCTTATATGTATATATTAGTGCTCGGAAACATTAGGTGATCGACTAGTTCGGACAGTTCGAACTTCAAGATCGAACGTCAAATAGTTGGACTTTTTCGAACTGAAGGTATGTTCGAAGTCTTCAAATTCACTTTAAACCAGAAAGCTCTAAATTATTACAGTTCAAAGCTAAATTTTTGAAATATTAATATTACGTACATACATTTACAATTATTGTACAAATAGGATAAAATAATTTATACCATAATTAAAATAAATAAAACAAATTCAATTGCAAAATAATATTTTGTTAATACAAAAATAGATTTTAGAGAAACATATTGTAAAGAAATATATAAAATTGGGTATTAAAAAATTAGGACATTAATAACATGTTGTCAACAAACATGTTTTTAATATTTATATATACTATATATCTATGTATACCTTTAGCTTTTGTTTCAATGATGAATAAATTTAAAATTATTATAGTATATAATGCAGCAAGGACTTTTTTGGGCCAAATATATTTCACAAGAGTGTTGCTCTTGTTAAAGTTATAATATACGAGTATTACTACTAAAAGTGCTATTTGTAAAGTTAGAATTGATGCGCTTAATGTGCGCACTCTATTTTAACTTCATAAATGATATTTTTAAAATTTATTGTACGATACAAATCTTAAAATTATTGTTCACGTGAAGTTAATATTGATGCATCGCGTGCATCGATTTTAACTTCGTGTATGGTATTTTTAGGATCTACGGCATGTAATAAATTTTACAGAGAGAATCGCGCGCGTAGACCTCATATTCCCTTCTCGGCGAACGACCGGCGGCGAGTTTCTGCAGCGCGCGAAGTTGCATTGCGAAAGAAAAATACCGGGTGCTTAACTGCGTTATATACTCGACGTGCGTCCCGCAGAATATCCTCCTCCCGCTTTCAACTTCGCTTCATCCCGCTCTACTTCGATAAGTTCTCGCGAGTTGCGTCTCCGAGATCTCCGGTGATCTTTCGCAGAGCTTGTTACGTACAGTGGAACTCCGTTTATCCGGAGAAATCCGTGCTCGGTAGCTGATATACCGGATTCCTTGTTAAATTGTTATTACTACAATTGTGCCGCATTATCGTAATCAATATCACGTGAGCATATGTTACGTACAATACGTAAATGCATTAAACAAAATAATTCTGGTGAATTATCCATAAGTAGCATATAATATTGTTGTTACACGGCATGCTATCGTATCATGTATCATTATGTATTGTGTGAATAACCTGCATTAACCACGTAGACAATATTTGCGCATCTAAAACGAACAAATAGGTAAATTTAATTTTCTAAACGAAAGCTTTGATTCAAACCGACGAATAAGATTTTACTTTACGTCTCATTTAGAACAGTCGCGGCGAAGAAAGAGGAGAGTTGCTGAATGCGTATCGATCGCCTAAATCGTATCTCATTAATATTTTATATTTTCATAAAGATTTATTGTACAATATTTTACATGCGTTGTATACATACGTATTTGTAATTATAATAATTATTAAATCAATATTTTTATAAGATTTACCAAAAATTTCTAAATTGTACCACCCACAACTTTTATTATAATCAATGATATTAATATAAGACTGATAAGTGATAGTAATTGATAGATACAAATAAAAATATGTCAATTAAAAAAATAAATTCAATCCAGTTTGTTTTTGATGTTCTCACCTTTTTAATATTGTTAATAATTATTAAATATTTGATTCTTTCTCCGATAAATTAAATTATTAATAAAATAATAAGTATTAATTAATTATTTCTTACATTTTTTTAATTATTTTAATTCGACTTTTAAAGGCGATTTAGGAGATACAGGTATGACTTAGACGATCAGTTGCAGCATGTTGCTAAAAGATTTATAATAATTTATTTATTGAAAGGATGAACATTGTAGTAGCATTGTAGTAGCATTACCTTGAACATCAAGCTACAATTTCCGACGTTTATTTGTGTAAAAATCGATATGGGAAGTATAATAAAAAAATAACTTGAGAGCGATACGCATTCGACAACTCTCCCCTCGCATAATTTAAAAATAAATTCACACTACAAATTCTATTAATATAAACTCTGCGGCATTGAAAAATCTGTGACACCACTTTAAGATGTAAACGCTACCATTTATATTTGCTGTTTATTTGCGGCTGTTATCGGATTATCCAGAGAAAGTGGCGGGCGGGTAAGAGCTAAATCCGCTTCGTCGTCTCGAAGAAACGCTAATAAAACGTGCTCGACCGGCTCGAGAAAGTGTTCTAGCCGTCTTTTCAAACCCAAGTGGAAAATTGAAATCTTCCCTCGCGACGCGCTCCCGAAGGTAACGGCGCTAATTCGGATAAAAAGTTCGCGTCTTACGGAATATCCGCAATTTTCTTATCAGACGCACCAAAGTGGAAATCATAGATAGAAAATTTTATCTTGAGATTTTATTCTGCTAATTAAGCAAAATATTTCTACAGTCTTTCGCTCGATTCAATCAAAAGGTTCAAGTACCATCCAATACTTTTGTGAAACAAGGTGTTCATTTGAACTCAAAAATAAAGTATTCTTTGAACTCTATGTAGTCCAAAGAATACTCTAAATATTGAAAAAACATCTCGTATATCTTTTTTTTTTTATAAAAGTGAGCGTGGTTGAATAAGTTCTTCGTATGAGGCAAATCAGGAACAATATGTAGGAAACTTAACGATTTACGTAGGTAACCTATCGAGCTTGCCACGGACAATGGATACAGTTCTGGCCGAACTTTTTTATCGCGAGTGCCTGACCGGCCTCTCTAATCCCGGGAGCCGTGTCTCTTATCGCGGACCGATGTTGCGCGCGTGATTTAGGAAGCTCGTCGGGAGAGCTCGACGAAAGTGTAGTGGGAGAAGATCGTCCGACGGCGATGAAAAACGTCGGCGAAACTTGAAACGATGAAAAATCGCTGCCTCCGGCCCGGGGAATTCGCGAACTCGCGTTAGCCGGACGAACTTCGTCGGGGAGAGTCGGCGAAATATCCCGTCGTTCCCCATCGAAGCGATGTATCTTCGTTCGCGAGCATCCTTGAAAACGCCCCCGCGAATGCCCCGCTACTTATGCCGGAGTTCATGCTGATGTTTTGGACGTGATATCCCGCGCCGAAGATGATTCACGAAAAAAAAAGAGAGAAAAAACAGGGGCAAGAAAAATCGCGGTGTCGTTTATTACGGAATTTTTGGAGCGACGATAAATTTATCTTAAATTTGATCCATCGTGCTTATCGTTGAGTCCGACAACGTTGGATTTATATTAGTTGAGAGCGATATGTATTTCCCCGATTTTGAACATTTGATATTTCAAAGCAAACAACGACCTCGATTTAACGTCAAACAAATTGTCGACTTTTAATCGAAAGTGCTTGTATACGAAACGTCTATCAATTTTCTATTAAATGGTATGACGTTATTCTTGAGATTATATAAATCTCACACAATCAGTTATATTCTTGCCTTAGAGAGAGGAAATTTTTTTAAATAAATATATCATGAAAAATAATTATGGTAAAAAAGACCATTCTTAATCATCTTATTTCGGTAATTAATCTTCCTTACTTTAAATCTTCCAAAATACGTTTTTATACCTCAGTACTCGAGATGCATTTGGAAATACACAAATAAAATTATACATTTCTTTCTTGATTAATACACTGATGGAAAAATGATTAAATTTTTATAAATATTTATTTGAATAGTATTAATAAAATATTTACTAAATATAAATATATTTTTATTTAATATTAAGTATTAGTACTTTTCTTAAGTACTTTTCTTATACAGTAAATATTTAAGCATTGTAAGTATAATTCATTAGTACTATTCGAATAAATATTTATTAAAATTTAAGAATGTTTTCTCTCAGTGTGCCAAATCATTTCTTTCCTAGCAATAATCGGACGAAATAAAAAGTAAACAGTAAAAAACATTCAACCCTTTATGAGTTCACTTGCGAATGCGATGTTGACGCGCCTAGAAATTCACGTGGATGACGAGGCAGGTACAAAAGCTCCGAAAGAATGCAGCCGGCTGCTACCAACCCCCAAAGTATTGTTTCTTTGTTTATGCGTCAAGCAACCCCTAAACCAGCAGACCTAACCGTTCCTGTTCCAACGAATTTCGTGCTTACATGCCGTGGTATGCTCGCGTATATAAACATTTTATTTTCATGATGTCAGAGCCGAGTAATGACACAATGATTCGTCCTTTCGTGGGAAAAATACGTGGCGATGAATTCACAGAAGCGTACACATCTATGCAAATTTACGTTTACAAAAAAACTCTATTTTTTAAATTTATTCATAACATCTTTTTTCGTCAATTTTTTTTTAAATCCACTGACAATGAGAGAAAAATTATTTAAATAAAAAAAAAAACATTTTCTTAAAACCATACATTTCGATGCAAGCATTGGTTTGTTCAGTTACTTAAAAGTAAAAATATTTACTTTTAAGTAAATAGATATCTTGAGTATTTAATTCTGTATTTTTACATTTTTTACATTTAAATAATGATTTTACAAGCAAGCTAATAATATTATTAAATTTAATTAAATTTAAAAAATCGGATTAGCTTAAATATAAAAACAGTCTAACAGTAAATATTTTCTAAATTGCAAGAAAAAAAATTACTCGATTATAAGTTATTCCTTCATTAACATAAATATTTTATGTTCAGAAACTTTTAACTTGCCTGCAAGTAAACAAGCTATTATTTATCTACTAAGTAAATAATTTTTTTCATGTTAAATAAAATTTTTCTGTTCTACAATATTTTTTCCCTGTGTAAATAAAATTAAATAAAATTTGCGAATTTTTCGAAGAGATTTTCCTCACGACAAAAAATCCATTGCCGATTAAGACGTGACATTCGAAAAGACTATTATTCACAAAAATATCTTTCCGATCTTCAAGCGAACGAAACGCTTAACAGACGTTGAACATGCTATTCCAAATGATTCGGAATAAAATTCCGCAAGAAGGGAGAGACCGGGAGGAATCGTGATATCTCGAACATCAGTGACTCGCGCGGCGGCGGATGATCGATAAGTCTCGATCGCACGTTTAACGCGGCTGCAGCCCTTCGAAAAGGGATCGCCGCGATTCGGCGTGACTTGCAAAATTTCGAAGGGAAGAAGGGCGGAGGGCGAGAGGGAGGGAGCGAAATAGCTCGTCGTTATCTTGGCGATGGGAATCGATTTTTATGGACGATCCACCGTCCGGCTGGTACGGGACGTGTACATTTTGACGCTTATGGAAAATCTTGGACAGCGGGCTTATGAAGGATGACGGAACACGCGAGCAGAAAGCGAGATCGATTAGTCGCCCTTTGTCCCGGCTCTCCTTTCCACCGGAGGAAAACGCCGATAAACGTCATTTAGACGCACTGGCGCGCGGTACATCGATCTCTTTTAGCCGCGAAATATGACGAAGCAGACGTCACTTTTTACTCGGTTTCGCGTTAATGGTCGCTAATAGACTTTTCTCGCGAGAAAACCAGAATTCAGAGATCCTCGTCGAACACAGATCCGCCTTTCGACGTTCCATTCCCCCTTTTTTTTTTCCTTTTGAAGAACTCATTTGTAAAAAGGCTGGATTACATCCCGATAGAACGGGATAATAAACGAATAGCGAAAAAAGTTGCGGAAAAAAAACACTTGTTTGCATAACATTGACATGGATACGTGGAAAAATATCACATAAATAAAAGTAATATAATAAAATTTTTACGAAACGCGAAACGTCAACATGTTCTCAATGGAAAAAATTCGACGGGAGCCAGGTGGAGAGACTTTTTACGTGCATTCGCATTTTTGCACAGCGGCAAAAAATTCGAGCTGAAATTATAGAGTATTTCGTGTTCTTTTTTTATTTTTTATTTTTTCCATTTTAATGGATCGGTGAGCATTTCTCGTTCGGAGACGAAAAGTCTCTGGATCCGAGTCGGATGTAATAAAGCAACTTTGCGCAACTGCAGTGTATTTTCAGCTTTCAGACACGCGCTTATCGCTTTCAGACAGTCTTACAGAAGACTCAATCGAAGAAATTCGATGTGTTCAAAGTAATATTTCTTCGGCGCACTACTACTCTCGAGCGTTTCTCGCGCTTTCGAAATTTTTACGACGCGACATAAGTTCAGGTCGGAACGACGAGGGTCGGCGACAGCGGCGGGATAAAAGGCCGGCACGAGAAATTTAATGGAATACGCTCGCGCGTCTTCGTGGATACACGTCGCGGAAGGCGCGTTGGAAAGACGCGTACCCGTGGAATAATCTCGGAAATATTTTTCCGCCGAGGGCTCCAATTGCCGGTATCCGCGCGACTTGGCGAAGGAGAGTTTTTAATTAAAAACATCACCTTCGTCGGTACGTATACACGCCTGCCTACACCTGTTACATGTACACACGTATGCACGTATACGTCGCGACGAAGTCGTCGTTAGTCGCGAAATTTACTGGATTCCAGAATTCGGCGGGAACACGTCGGGCGTCCGAAAAACACGTCGACTTCGCGTAGCTGACGTTTTGTTTGGCCTCGCGCGCTCGATTTATGACGTAAGGGCGTTACGAGGGGGATGGAAGCGGGGGTTAAACTGCAAATTAGATTCCACGGGGGTCGCTTTTACGTCGGGCCGAGTCGCCGCTCCGCATTTAACGTCGATAACGAATACAAATCCTCGCGAAATTGCTCGCCGGGCGCTCTCTATTCAACGGCGGTGGAACGTAACGGGTATAACAACGTAATTTTCTCGCGCGTTATTATGCGACGATAATCTGCAATAATACGCAAGACGCGGTTCCATTAACGCGACGGCTTGCCCCGCCCTACCCGCGATTTCTATCGATGCCGCATTCATCATGCTTCGCGCGAGTTAATTTGCACGCGCCCGGAAACAAACGGATAAAACGTTTTCAATTTCCTTTTAACGATTAGATGGAAGAGGATCAAGCGTTGAATAAGCTTAACCCATTGAAACCGTATTTATTTTCCTGAACGTCGGAGCCGGAGAGCGGCATTTATTTTCGTCGTTCGTTAAAATGATAAAGGTTGAGTATAAATTTCCAGAGGTTTCTACATCTCTAATCTTTTCCAAATGTTTGTTAAGGCTTTAAATATTAAAATTGACGTATACCTCAGAGAATCATAAATCTTTTACGAATAAAAAAAAAATTAAATCATTTTTAAATTTTATTGCATTGTGGAGAAGTCATAATGAGTTTGACTTATTGCTTTCATATTTGGACACAGGACATACCATTTCAGACTCGTTGGGTTAAAGATGATTAAAATAACGTTTGAATCTCGCTTCACCTTTTGTCTTCCAAGATCGATGATTTTACTTTCAGTTCGATCGGTGATAAACGCGGTATTGAGATAATCGCGACAGCCACTTTTTCCAACGGCAAAATTAATGATCGCCATCTTTCTGACTGATTTGACAATTTGTATTAATCGTCGGAAAAAATCAGTGTTACGATCACCGGTTGATGCTACGATTATCCCGACAGAGCTCGCGTTTCTTGCATATGCAACTGAGAAACGGGGATGGGAAGTAACTCGTAACGAAGTTACAGTTAGAGTTACCTTTTTTTTTGTAACTTAACTTTGTCACTCTTTTCCCATCTAACGGTTATATTTTTTGTAGTGACTTTAGTAATGTTAAAAATATAAGAGTCTCTAGTGTTTAAAATGTTACACGCATTAAGATATTACAGAAAATTAACGGAAAAGTAATTGCTCGTTACTTTTTCATTAACTGTAACTGTAACGAATTATACTTTTAAAAGTTAATAATTCGCAACTGTAACTATAGTTACTTTGCGAAAGAAAACAAAGCTGTAACTGTAACTAGTTACTTTTACAAAGTAACTATCCTAACTCCTTCGGCGAGAACACTTTCGGTGATGGAACGAGAACGGGCAAGTAACGTGAGGTGGAGCGCGAGTTATTTATTGCATTCGAACGCACGCACGCACGCACGATCCGATTTGCCGTGCACCAATCCTCTTGCCTTGATCCTCTTCCATCTAATCGTTAAAAGGAAATGCCAACTCGCAGGCGCGGAAAAGACGAACGGCCGATGGGGCAGGTGGTGGCGAAACTTTTATTCCCGTCGCGGTCTTAAGAAATCTTTCCGAGATCTTTAGAATACAGTTGGGAGCACCCGCGTCGGTTCGCATCTGCGAGAAACGGATCGACTTCTTTCCTCCCGCCGCCGCGCCGCCGCGCTGGACCACCGCCGTCGTGTCGCGCGATTACGCGAACAATAAATCATGGGACGCACGCTGTTTTAAATATTATTAATGGTTCACAGACGTAGCGATGCAAGTAAAATACGAGGATAAATTAATATCTAATTCCAGCTGTGCAATTGTCTTGCGATTCCAGTCTTGTTACAATACTTGAGATAAGAACACTGACAATAATTTTTTTTTATGTTGAAGTAAATATATTTATTTTAACATCATTTCTTTGACTTAAAAAAATAATCCTAAATTGAAAAATAAATTATTTTATACTAGTTAATATTTATTTAAATCAAGGAAATGATGTTAAAATAAATATATTTACTTAAATATAAAAAAACTTTTCTTTTCAGTGAACAAATAGCTATTTCCTTTACTGCTAATAGTCTAGTAAAACAATTACATTTGCTTTACTGCTAATAGTCTAGTAAAACATTTACAAAATCTGAGTTTAAATTATTAATCGAATTAAATCGAAAATAATGAAAAATAATGGCGTGTCCAGTGTGTGAAAAATGTTTATGAAAAATTAAATATCAAATTAGTCAAGAAATATTTTAGCTAAAGCAATGTATGTAACTTCACAGTATTATACATATTTAAAGTTTGTGATGAAAGGAAGTTAAATGATTATGAAAAATTAAATGTTAAATTATTTAATGTTTCGACATAATGCAATAAATACATAAATTTTGAAATATTATTATTCGCGTGTCTAGATTTCACAAGAAATGAAGATGATATTTGAGGCCTATTCCCGAGCAATTCCACAAATTATTCGCGCGAATCTCGCCCAGCGCAAGCTCCGACAGTAATTACGCGAAATATCGAGCTTCTCGCTCGGATAAGCGCACGGCCCGCCAAACTTTCCGAGTTTCTCTCGCCCAGGAAGATCGGACTAAAACTCACGGGACGATATCTAATGATCGGCCGGAGTACCGACGAAAGTGCATCCCGTTTCTTCGTTGGCAGGCCGAGACTGGCAATAGGAGAAGTTGCGCGATTTCCACGATGTTGCGGCGCGCCGGAGAGAAGGCTGTTGACGTAATCGAGATCCAGTAGCTTCCGCCCGACCGAAGTTTCCGCAGCCGCGCCGTCCGCGATGTTCGCATAATTTTACCAACGAAATATTCGCGTCCTCGTTTCCTTTAATTTCCATAACTCATTTACTGGCCGTTCAAGAAGAACGAGACCCGAGAAAGTTCGAGGATACCTTTCGTTCTAGGTCACACGAATATATTCTCGTCCTCGGCTCGAAGTTCCTCTTCGCCAAGGAAGTAATCAAGAGGGACAAGTTGTTCGGTCATTTGCAGGGGTTTGCTTCAAGGCCGCGAATGTGATACGTCCTCTTCTTTGTACGCAGAAGAGCTCGGGAAGAAAGAGAGAGAGAGAGAGAGAGAGAGAAGCGAATTGAATGGCAAGGAAATCATTTTTCTCCTTCTTAAAATTTTTCTTCTTTAAAGAAATGTCATTCTTACTTCTAAAGTTTAACTTCCCTCTTTCCTTCGTGGAGAAAATTTTCTTCCGAAATTTCATTAAAAAACTTTATTACCGCAATTTTTATTGAAATTATCAATCGACGAGCTTTTCCGCGAATTTTTGCGCGATACAAGAGACGTGATTATTATTTCAAATATAATATCGCGTCGACACGTGACGGCATCTTGTTGAATATTTTATTCAGATCACTGTACCGGAACGTACGCTGTAGGAATATGTATGGCGCAGTATTCATTTATGCGTAAAAAATACATGCATCAAGACTGGCCGTCACTCGGTCCATCTCAACCGTAAAACATTCAGTTGTGATGGTAATTATGATGGTAATGGCAAATGTGATTAAGTCGATAACGAAATGTCGTGCATAATAATTATTAACGTTGTCGTGTTTAATGTCATCCCATGTGAAATTATTGGAACTATTGGTGCGCATGATAGACGAAGATCGATCGGGATATATGTGATGTTAACATTTCGCGATGGGATGCAGATTGAATCTTCCCTGCCCCGTGGATGATTAGCAGCGCGTATACTTTGCATATTCGTGCACTCTAATAAATAATATCATTCACAAATGTATTCATTTTAACGCGAAAAATATTTTCCACATTTTTTATCATGATAATATATATGTATAATAATGTATAATAATTATTATGTCAAAATAGAAATTTATTATAATATAAAAAGTTTTGAAAAATTAAATTCTTTAAATGCATGTAATTTAATAGAATTTAAAAGTGTTCTCTTTTCAAGTATTTTCTTTTTCTGTTAGTATCGTGTAATTAACGTACACCCAAAGAAAAGTTTCTTCGATTCAAAAAATATTTGCTTGAATCAAAGAAGTTTGTACATTGCTACAAAGAAACGTTTCTTCGATTTGAAAAAATTTTTTGGTTATTCCTTTTTATTGGAATTAAAGAAATAGTTTGGCTGTGCAATGCAAATCTTTTCTTTTTAATAAAAAAAATAGATTTTTAAAACCAGAACAACTAAATTATTTCTTACATTTCGGTCAGTACTTTCCTCGAATTAAAAAAGCATTTGCTTAAATTAAACAAATAATTTATTTACTTCAAAAATAGGTCGATAACGTCATTCATTGAAATCAAATAAATTTTTCTCAAAGGTATTTTTACTCAAACTTAAAATAACCAAGTTAAAAAAAAACGATTTCATTAATTTCAACATAACTTTTCTCTGGGTATAATAATTTACAAAAAAATTAAGAAATCATGCATATCAAAATCACTTACCTGATAGCGTTGAATATCTCGTGGAAGCCGGTACCCTGATGGCTGGGGACATCGCACGTGGGCAGGGGATGCAACAAGGGCAGCCGATGACAGAGCACGCTGTCGCTGTTTCTCTTGCTGCTTCCGTTGCTATCTCGATCCCGGTCGTTTTGGGGCAGAGGCCCGTTGCTGGTATTGGGTGCCGGGCCCAGGCCCAGGCCCAGTGGAAGACGCGGAAGGGTGGCGGGTCGTGTCAGGCTGCCGTAAGCCGTTAGCGCGCCCCTGGGTAAAGACGAGTAGCAGCGATTCAGCGGTAGGGTGCCGAGGGTGCTGGAGGCACAGCCGCTGCTGCCGGAGCCGGAACCTGAACCTGAACCTGCCGTGTAATTACAGCGTCAGAATGTTGTCGAAACTTTGCGATCTTAAACTTCTAGATTAAAGCGATTAAGTTAAAAGAAAGAGAAAGAGAGAGATAGACAAGTGTGACGTAGGGGGAATTAAATTGTTATCTTACTATCATTGAAGGAGATGTAAAACGCAAAAGAGAACGGAGAATCTCCGCGATGTTCGATATTCGTCGCGGGAAAAGGAGAGATAACCGGAATTGAATATTAAAATGTCGCGCGCAGCGCGACGACTGTGTATTTCTCGTGCGATTGGTTTAAAAGAAAAGTTAAATAAGTTTGCGTGAAAAATCTTTATGACGCGAAGGAAGATGAAGGATGGGCAGAAAATAGCGCGAAAATTGAAAAAGCGAAAGGCGAGGGGGGTTTATGGAGGGTGATTTGTTCTTCGTATACGAGCGAGCAACGTGATGACGATACGTAACTTTTTATGAGGTAGATGCCCCACACAATTTCCACTTGTCTTATCGATAGTAAGCTACACCGGACGGTTATACGGGCTATAAGCGGTGGCGTTGCCGCCACGAGTAAATTTGTTTAGAAGTTTCTTTATAGCCCAAATACACTCTCATCGGCCACGAATGAAATTGAATAATTCCGCGAGCGCCCGGTATTGTCATACAGATTTTCTCCGATTCCTCGTTCAAAGTGAAAAAATCGGTTTTACGTATTTTTTTATTTTTTTATTTTTATGTTAAAACATGTTTATCCTTTTATTGTCTCACATGTGTTATGAAACACGTCCGAAGAGAAATGAGATTTCGAGAAATGAAATTTCGAAGAGTAATTTTTAATAATTGAATAACTAAATTGTTAATAATTAGAATTTTATTCTGTTCAAATCTTGCTTTTTATAATTTTTCTAGACACGTAATTGTTTTATAAAAGACACAGAAATTTTACTTATTAAACAATAATTAGTGAGAAGAAATATTCAAAACGGAATCTGTATTGGGTAATATTTTCACACGACGTTATCGAAAGTGATTCGATGAGAAAATAAAATAAGTGAATGTTCTAGCGAATATCATTCGGTTATTAAATGCCACAAATTTCTTTTCCGTTTCCCGGCTTCAGTAAAGTGATGCCGTGATTCTTTTCGCCTCCCGGGGTGTCAACTCGGTATCGAATCTATGCGTAGATTTCGGTTACAAAGAGAATTTTATCAGCGTTAAAATTCGTAACTGCGCGGTAACGCGTTGTTCTGTAATCGGGCCCGCTGTGTAACGCGATCAATCAACGTGGGCCACGTAGAACGAGTTATCCGAGCGGGAGTGCACCACCACCACGTACGATAATCGTGCCATTGCGTCCGGTGCATTGCAACGTTTCGTAATTACTAATTAAATTAGGGAATGTTTATCGCTATTTCGAGAGTATTCTGCCATCGTATCCGTCTAGAATTGCAGTCGAATGCGACCAGCAGTGGCGTAGAGCCACAAAGAAACATGAAAATGTCGCACCCTCCCTATAATTCCAAACAATATATCTTGTATCATACTGTTACAATATTAATCACATCTATATTTTTTGTTTTTTAAAAATAATATTGATATAAAATTATATATTACCAAAATTATTATATAATATATTCTGTTACAATACAAAATATGTGAACAAGAGCGGAAACAATGTAAAATATGATTTACTTATCAGTTGAATGAAATTGGAGTGAAGAATTTTAAGGAAATAAAATAAAATCCTGAGATTCCAGTAAAAAAAAAATAAAATCTTTCTTTTTCTCCAAATATATAAGTTCATACATTAACTGTACAGTTAACGTTTAAACTTGAACTATTTAAACGCTCGTCCCTCCCCCTCCCTCCATTTCTCGCCCCCTGCGGCTACGACAATGTAGGTAACATTAACGTTATTCTGGATGTTCAACGAGGGATGTGCTGTTCAAGCAAGTTCAAATACAAATTCCACGGTACGGGTTTCAGTGCCGGCTTAAACTCCTTTTTGGACGTGATCTCATCTGGGACGTGTACATCGGCCGGGGAAAATTAGATGTACGGGGAAAATTCGTAGAAACTGGCGCACGAGATCCATGGTGAATATTAATACGAGATGCTCGCTTGCGACGCGCCAATCGATTCCGATGCTTAATTTCGACGAGATTCATCGCCGTCGTGGCAATATCCATTCCGGATTAGACTGTCGCGTCGGGTCTCTCGATCGATTCCTTTTTCCCTGTTCAATTTCAAAATTTTTATATCCTCAGTCCGTAACACCTCGTAATCTGAAGTTCTCGAGCCTTAGCTCCGTAAAGCTTGCGAGCTCAATGATCCTTGAATTCTTTAGAAACTCAAGACTCTCTCGGATCTTTGAAAAACTTAGATCCTTGATTACTTAAACTTTCATTTCTTCGAAGCTTCTGTATCAGAACAAAAAAAAAAAAAAAAAAAAATGCAGCGAACGCTCGACAAAAATATTCTTCTAATTTCTTTTATATCGCCAGCGAAAGACAATTACAGCCCTAATTTCAGCCCTCGCGAATAACACTTTTCTAAAATTCGACCCCGAACGGCAAACAAACGACAGCGGGGAGTCGATCCAGTCAATTGGATTTCAATGTACCGCACGGTATCGTTTCCACCTCAATCGAAGTTTCCGTTCGTCTCTGATTACCCCGGTACAAGGTATACGTACAAGACGTGTGCTTGGCCCAGCCACCCCCGGATTAATTATACTTCGTCTACTCGATCGACCTTACTGACGAGAAAGTCGTGTCCACCAGCAAGCAACGGGGATTTCCGTCTTTGCTCGCGACGGGCAGACAATATGTCCTCTCTCTTTTTCTCTTTGTCTCCTTCTCTCTCGTACATAGTTTCCAGAGAATTTCCAAGTTGAACTGTTATAATAAGTGTTAACTTTTGCTCGTGAACTTCACACGAACTTCTACACTCTCTCGAGCATGTGCTTAGACACGCGCGATGCAAATGTGCCGTTCTTCCTCCCGTCGTCGTCGTCGTCGTCGTCGTCGTCGTCGTCGTCGTCGTCGTCGTCATCGGCGACGACGTTGTCGAGTATTAAATTGATGGACACCGCCGGGACACTGTGGGAGTTTCACGTAATAGGAAGTTACGTCGTAACTGGGACGTAAAATCGCGTTACGTCACACGATCATTCGGACGATGATTAACCCGACGAGGTTAGCGGACTCGCGATTCCATTAATAAATCATCGATGCCCGTGACACACGAGAAACGATTATGATAATGTTAATTAAGTTGACGTATTATGATGCTGAAATATGTCGCGTTAAAGTGCCGTGAAATATTACGCACGCAAATGCACGTAATTTTATATTTCATACATTTATAATTTGTGAAATATTCACAGATATTTATTTAAGAGCGAATAAATATTTCACGTGCTCCTCTCATCATTTAAGAGGATTGTAATTTGTTGACTCAAATAATATTACCGTTGAAATATCGTTTGTTATTATATATCTTAATGCATTATCACGACGAGAAAATCTTTCTTTTACCTTCTGTGCGCAAGGCACAGAAGGTAAAAGAAAGATCTCTCTGCGATGAAAGAGCTTTGTAAAAAAAGTTTCGGAATAAAAAAAATTCTTTGATATCATGCGTTTTTTAATTATCAACTTATTATCCATCGGCGTTACAAAATCTTTTTCTTATCAATTAATTTAGATATTTGATGCAAAAAATAAAAAAGATCTCGAGTGTCTTTTCTTTAAATGCCTCTCCCACAACTTCTTCAAAATAGACCGCAAAGATCACAAACAACATTAATTAAATAAACAAGGAAACTGATATTTATTTAATCAAATATGATTTTAATGTAATTAATACATAATATGTAATTTACAATTAACAATCATGCTTTTAATATTAATGGATCTGAGATTTCATCTCTTTTTGTTACTCAAGTTAATTCATGAATAATTTTACAAAGAGAATTGAGAGAGAGAGAGAGAGAGAGAGAGAGAGAGAGAGAACTAATTGATTAACGAGTAAATTAATTTGCACAAAGCATTTCAATAACATAAAATAAAGTTGACCGGAAATGAATTATTTTTATTATTTTTACAATTTAAATGCTTAATAATATAGTTTTAATTATTTTTTATTATGTGAAAAGAGAGAGAGAGAGAGAAAAAGAAATGGTAGAAATCTCTTGTTAAAACCTTATTAGGTTTATTAATTTGTCTTCCAATGTTTTCAGATAATGGAAAAGTAAGTTTTCGGATAATGGAAAAGTAAGTAATGCAAACTATATATTCTCTCTATTCCAGAATGCATAATTCGGTATTAATTATTGTCCCCTTTATGCAAGGAGAGGTAGAAATTTCTCGCGTTACGTTGTACTAAACTTACTCGATCACGATACAGAGGCGTACATACAAAGTTTTTGCCCTCTCGATCGATCACAGCACGGCGAACTTGCATGGCGTTTATCTGCTCGTGTCGTGCCAAACTAATAATAATAGAGTCCGATTGGCGGTGGCGACCTAGTTTAGGGCGATCGGTAACAAGAAGACGTCCAATCCTTTCGATGGGAAAAGCAATTTCACGATGCCGATAGCTTATGCTTCCCACGCGACATCCAATTTACATTTCATATTCTCTAACGCGACGCAAACGCTTTGATAGTATAAGCAAGAGATAATTTCAGCCGCTGCTTCATTTCGAGAGAGAGACTCGCTATTTTTCTTACGTACATCGAACTCGGAAACTCGACGTCATTACACGGAATGTGGAATTGATAAGAAATACGGAGCAGCGAAGAAGATTGAAAAGCTTTTAAAATTATCGAATGAATTAATTTTATCCGTCTTGGCACTTTCACATATTAGCAGTCTAACTTTACCGATTAATTTCTTACAGTTATTCTACATTCTCATTGTGCATATTAAATACGTATAATTTTAGATTTTTATTCTACCATTTTATTCTCACAAGCGGATCTACTTCAGATTAAAATTTAATATCTCTTTTATATATATGCATACATATTATTTATACAGATTACGAGATATGCTTTTTCCTCCCCCCAAAAAAGTTCTATTACCTATTGTTTTAACAATATTTGAAGCCCCTTCGATTTGTACGTACAATGCTTTACAATTTTCTTTCCGCAAATCTCGTGAGTGACTTGATTCCAATTTTTACCGAAGTGGGTTTGTTTAGTTTAAAGCAATCAAATTTACGACGCTGCCGTTACGGGTATCGCTTACACCAATGGCCTCGGGACGATTCAATGTTATCTGAGGCGTTTTAGCGTGATTGGATGCTGTCGACCGGCGAGCAACCAAACTCGACGATTGGTAAAACGCGCATTGTGCACCGTGTGGCGATGCAAAGCGATTTCAAGACTAACAAGTAAGACGAGGAAGCGGGGAAGAGGGAAGACAGAACGATTAGAAAAGGACGCCTCACTAAACGTGATCCTTCGGGCGTAACGTTACTCTCTTTTGAGAACGACCAGGAGCCGGTCGAGCGAGCGGCAGGTATTTCAGGAATCCTAAATTTAGGAATGAGAAATTCGAGAGATTATATCATAATTCCTTTTTATTCGGGAAGATCTCTGAGAAATTGAAGAAAGTTTATGGCTTCCACAAAGAGAGACTTGCAACTCTTTAAGAGGTATTTATCCTGATATCTCAATGCAAATACTGTATTTTACATTTTTATTTCTCCTAGCGAGAAATGTGTTCTTTGGCTAGAGAAATACCAATATCCAATTGTAAAAACAAAAATGTTTATAATTAAATCCCGATATTTCGTGCGTGTTTAAAGTAATTATGTCAGTAAATACAAAGCATCGCCCACATTATTGATAAATATGCGTACATCCCTGGCAAAAATAGTATGTTTATTAATCATTTGTTGAAGTGTTTATGAGATGGAAATTTAAACATGGAATTGTTTATGCGATGTTCACGACTGTTTAATGGACGTTCGAACAGTGTTGTATATTTTCGGAGTGTTACAAATGTTTCGTTAAAAGTGTCGTACGTTTTCAGAATGTTGCAACATGTGTTCAAATGTAAAACATAGAAAACATAGAACACTTTTGACGAAACACTCTGACATATCAAACAATCATGAACATCTCGTCAAACAAATAATTCCACGTTGAAACTTCCATCTTATAAATCTTTTCAATAAACGTTTTAAAATTCCAATTAAACGTCTACTCAACACTTACGCAAACATCCTATAAATATACTATTTTCGTCAGAGATTGGACCATTGTCCGTGTTTTAACGGAGTTGATAAGCAAACTCGCGCGCACTCTCGATTCCGAGGTAACATAATCGTTAATTGCGCAGACCTTACGCACGGCTTGAAAGTTGTAATGGCGCTTAGTTTCGTTTGAAGCCATTTGCGCGACCGGAACGTGGTGTCATTAGAAAAACTTTCGGATTAACACTGCCGCGCGCGGTTGTGATTTTAAACGACGTATTATTCCACCTAAAGCAGATAGGGTCGCAATCGAACGGTAACAAAATCGCCCAAATAGAAACGCTGTTAAATAAGCTTTGTATTTTTTTTTTTAATTGCGAAGCAAAATTAAAACAGATAATTACGCAGCAAACGAATTTAAACAAAGTTAACAAAATATGTGCAATTCGACACCTGAATATTTTATCAGAATTATTTATCAAAAAACAGCGTATCGCTTTTATTAATTTAATCGGGTGTACGTTTAATAAAACGCGACAACGTGAACATTTTAAATCAAACAGATATTTTTTGTTGCACATTTATATGAGAACGCAGCTCTTAGAGGAATAATAAAAGTGAGCTTGTTTTTCTTTTTATTCATTTACCACGTCATGTAATATCTGATTACACGATGAGAAATTTTGTATTTTACAACCTCTCAGTCAGGAGAAAGATGACCGAGGGGGACAGATAGAAAGTGATTCCTTCGAGAATCTGCGAGCAATTTTACGGCGCAAAAGTATCGGCATGCTTCCTGGTGAGACGTAGTCACTCTGAGTCCGATCGATTGGCAATTTTGTGGGAAGAAAGGATACGATAAGGCTGCTTTCGCTCCGCATGATGAGCCGAGCGATTCTTGCTCGGTCTTGTAAAGGCCGTATTGGCTTCATCTAAAGTGTGCACTGTCGGTGCTTATAATAATTGCTCTGCTTTTGAAGCTGCAAATGAATCACGGCGAGAAGGGAAATCTTCTATCTGTACATACAGCGCAAATCCAAGTGTGTGTATAATGTGTAGTCATTTTTTTACGCAATTGCATTTTTTGTGCATTAAAATTGAATCTATGCGTGCAATTTTTGTACTTGTTAAACGCTTAGACATGTATCAATATTAAATTACATGTCTAAAGCATATAAAAAAATTAAAATTATTAATGAACGCGTAAAAAGTGGCTATATTATTTTATAAGCAAAAACACACTCGGATTTGCAACGTAGGGTCGTCCCTAAGATCGAGAAAATTTGAATATTTGTATTGTACGGCTTAAAAAGGAATTAGTACATAAATATTAATTATTATTAAATGCATTTTAAACTTGAAGAAAGTATTTTGTTTTATAATCGGAAAATGAGAATTATATAATCCATTTATTTCACTTCCGGAAAAAAGTTTAGATGGTTTAATGAAATTGTGCTTGATCTCTTTGATTTTAATAAATACAAAAAAAATCATATATAATTTTTTATTGGAATTAAAATTTATGTTGCTCGATTTATTAAATTAAATAATATCATTCTAAAAATTTTATATGATATAAGAATTATAAATTAATTTAAATACTTTAAATACTTACTCGAGCGAGACAAATTGAATTTTTTTATTCAAATCTAAAAAAAACATTGTATATTTCTGTAATATATATCGTTAATTCTTTATGTTTTAACTTATCAATTTTGATTGTTTGATCATTATTGACTGTTGATCGTTATTTCGATTGTCAAAAATACCTTTGCCTTTACGTGCCTTTACGGGCGAATAAATGGAGTCCTCGCATTCTCGTGTATTCGCGGGCAAATGGTGCGACTTAAAGTTTCGGAAGGGCCAAAGTTCATTTAACGTCGCTGTAATTTTCGTTTCCACGGATTTGTCGGTGCGATTCGCGCGTTTCCGTTTCGCGAGTTTCTAATTCCGGAGTTGGGTTAATGGCGAGCGTATATCCGCAACAACGTTACTTTTGCCACGGCCGTATCAATGTGATTGCGTCGACGTAGTTTTCCCAGCGACATGTCACCATTGTCGCTCTTCTGTGAGTTGCCGCGGTCGGACCGTTGACAACAATTCAACCATTATGGGACGTAACCGAGACAGAGCCGCGAAATTACTATCCTGTAAATCTACAGAAGAGTTCTCTAATTTTGTATTAATGCTGCTCGAAAAGAACACTTCAAACGTTTCATCTCGAATTTCTAGGAACGTTTAAAGACACAAAGAAAATAGTATTTTATTAAAAAATTTGCCTAACATGTAATAAATAAGGAGCAAAACAAATTTAAAAAACATTTGTTCTAAATAAAAAATTTTTATAATAGTTTAAGAACTTGAAAAAAAATTACAAAATATTTGTATGTATATAAGTTACTTCTCTTATTTTTTTTTAAGAATAAATTTTTTAATAAAAAGTAGTTTTCTTATTGCATCATATAGAAAAAATATTTTCATTCATAAAAGAAGCAATTTAACTGCAAAGAGAAAATTCGAATGACGGTAAAGTACGGAATGCGGTTATTTCGCGGAAAATTTGTGGATGTTAAATAATAGGAGCCATATGTGTTTACGTTTCGCGTTGATCGACAAAACTCGCAACTTTGTCGGCGCGATTCTCTGCGAAATACGCACGCATGCTTTTGATATGTACATCGATATGTACGTAATGTAAATCGTGACCAGAGAGTTGAATTTTTTTAATTAAAAAAACGGCTGTTAAAATAGCTCTCTACTCGCAGTTTCAACTTTTATTTACATTTTTATTTTTAATGTAACGATCTTCGAAATAAAATCTCTGTCGAGCAGAAATAGAGTAAAGAAAAACAACGTTTACCTATAACAATAAATTATATAAATATTATCTAAACATCTGGAAGATAAGTACAATTGGACAATATCTTGTTCTTCAAACAATCTTTGTTCCATTTTTTCTTGGTAGAAACTTTAAGATAAAGACAGAGAATGAAAAGCAATCAAGTATTTTTTAATCGAGATCTGAAGTAGCTAGAAATACTTTCAAAGAATTAAAAAGAATTATGACAAATCATTAACCATTGATAAAACCGATCGATAACAATAATTCTTGATTACTGTAATACAAAAAATTCTCTCAAGTATATCGATGATATCGATGTTATCAACTATTTACTCAAAAATAATCAATCAAAAGGAATCCAACTCTAACGAAATATAACGTCTAATTTTCATAAAGCAATTAATAAATAATCCGCGGAATCGCGTCGACGCGTCGACGCGTCGAGGCAATAATGGCAAGGTTTTACCCATACTGATGCCAGAGCTGGACGGATCCTCGTTCTTGGCACCCCAGCTGCCAGCCAGGTTGAGCGCCAGCAGCGGCCGTTCCTTTAGCAGCTCGGCGACCGACGCCAGGCCCTCGCATCCGCATCCTAAATGGGGCAAGTGCAAGGCTTGCACTTGAATGCAGTCGCGAAGTGCCTCGCAGACCCGGGACACTTGCTCGCCGGACAGATTCATGTCGAGCACCAGACGCGACAGACTGCCGGAGGCGTGACTCAAGCCGCGACAAAGAGCGTTTACCACGCACTCCAGTCTGAAATCAATCGCGTTAATGACGGCGTTAATGGGACCCTTAGACACACTTGCTCTCGCGTTTTATCATCGAGCGCGCGATAATAGATATATAATTAGATATATAATTCTCAACAAATGCGAATGAGTGAAATAAAAAAAAATTAATTCAAGCGAAACTAATTAAAATAAAATAAATTTCTCGGATAAATTTTCTGAATATATGTGTAGAAAAAACTAATTGAAAAATTGCTTTTCGACGAATTAATTATTTTGTTATTAATTACATTTAAAAAGTAAAAAAATATATATGTGTAAAATTAATGCGTTAAAACAGTATGCTTCGGGATGAGGCGAAATTGATAATTTTATTATTAAAACTTGTATAAATAATACGCGCTTAAACGTAAGGCGAGTTAATTGTTCGTTATAAACTGCAGATGTTTTCAGAATGAACTTCGTATGCGTATAATGCATGTGGTATCGGTTTACTCGAGAAGTGCGGTTAATATTGCAGCTGCTATGTACATTCGGGTTTGAATTATGCTAAATGAAACGCGAGCAAAGGGTATTTCCATCGGTGTTACGTTCACGCCGCGTTGCATTCCGGCGTAGTGGGAAAAAAAACCACTGCGGATCTGACGCGAGGGGGTGAGGAAACAAAGGAGAAACAGAAAGAGAAAGAGAGAGAGAGAGAGAGAGAGAGAAGGGGAAAATGCACTTTCGGAGGAAGCTCGACTTTTGGAGCCGCGCGCGCAAGATGCCCCGATGCGCGCGGCGCGGATGCTGCGGTACCGCGCCCGGCGGATGCAACCGATGTAAATTCGGTCGGCGGCGAGTTAGCGGCGCGGAAGTTCGGCGGGCTCTTGTCGGCCGAGAATATATTTATGCATATGTAATGCGCATTTCACGCTGTCTATTCGCGGCGTTATTCCTCCGGCAGCGTATCTGGCGCGCGCGCAGACACGCATTATGCAAAGTCCCGACGCTCCTCCTCCTCCAGGGAAACGTTAGGCGAAAGTCTGGATTTTCTCGCGCATGGTATATATACACCGACGATGAGAGAGAGAGAGAGAGAGAGAGAGAGAGAGAGAGAGAGAGAGAGAGAGAGAGAGACAGACAGACAGCGTTCGCTCGCGCTGCACATCCCGATTACTCTCGGTACTCGAAAATTAGTCCAAGTCGGTAGCGTAAATTCTAACTAGCGTTTTGAACTCCCCTCTCATCTGCAAAGCAAAGACTGTATAACGGAAGGAGATGTGAGGTGGACGAGAAGGGTTATTTCACTTAGAGCGCGGTTATCTTATCACTTAGATAATGTGTAAGTATGCTTTTCGCGATTTCGCATAGTCTCATGATAACACAAATCCAGAAGTAATGCACAAATTAATAACAATAGAGATAATAATAGTTAATAAATTAATAATGGAGTAATATGAACTGTTGGAAATTAATAATATTATAGTTAACGAATTAGCGATATTAATACGAATTGCAGCAATATATAAATGCTACATAAAGATAGATAAATGTAGATGAACACGAATGTGAGATAATTAATGAATGAATAAGATGATATAAGATAAACAAATTGGACATTTTTTTCTTTATTATTCTCCTCTGCATTTTTTCTATCTTTTTCTTTTTATTCCATATATTTCACTTCTTTCTCTTGATATTTTTACTATCCGTTTTATTCGCGCGGTTATTTTATTTTTTTTTTATCTGTTTCTTCCCGTTATCTCTCTTTATTCCTTCCTTTTCTCTTGATTTTGCTTTTCTTTTAGAGCGAATTACGTTACTGCGACCGAAGCTTTCGCGCGGAATTGGTCGTTCCGCATTCGAGACGTGAGAGAATTGCGGCCCAAAGCGGGCAGAGCGGCGCACTCGCGAAAAGCGCGAAAACGGCGGCTAAGTGATGCAGTTGCGGAAACGGCAGGCAGCATTCCCGTAACGTGGATCGTAATATTAATCGAGTATTCGCTCTGCCTTCCGACATTGTCGGAAAGTACGCGGGAAGAATTCGTACTTAGAAGGCGCATCACGGCAAACGTGATAATCCGCCGCATCTCACGCGAAAAAAAGTGGAAAAAAAAGAAGGAACTTCCGCGGTACAACTTGGCCACTTTGCATGGTAACTAGCTCCAAACACGCGATAAAATATCGCAAATTTTAGAAATTTCACTCGAGCTGTCCGTCTCTCGACAGTGCCTGAACAAACAGGCTATGAGATCTTTTTAAACAAAGTTACAGAGTTGAAGAGAGAGAATTCAGATAATATTAAAAAAATATTGTAATTATAATTAAGATCGTGAATTATTTTATAAATAATTATAATATATTAAGAAAAAGAGAGAATGAACTATTTTATTGCTTAACATATTTTTAAAATATTTGTGCTACAAATTTTGCACAGTCATTTGGAAAAAATTACTAAATTTTAATAAGTAGTTATTAAAATTTAGAAATTTTTTTTTCAGTGATGTAGTCATTTAAGAAAAATTACTGAGGAATAAATTCCTAAATTTTAAGAAATATTCGAGTAGTACTAATGAAATATTTACTAAATGTAAATATATATTTATTTAGTACAAGAACCTTAATTTAAGTATTATTTGTGCAGAATAAATATTTCATATGTACTACAAGTAAAAATATTTTGTTAGTATTATTCAAATAAATATTTATTAAAATTAAAGAATTTTTTCTCTCGGTGCATGAATCAATAAAAAAATATAGTACAAAATTTTGTGAATATTAAATACTGCATTATAAAATCAAATAAGATAAATAGGATAACATTGATCTTGATGAGACGTCGTGCTAGATTATTTTGCTTTGATTTTGAAGCGTTACGACAGCAAATAAGTTTCCGTAATATCAGAAAAGAATGAATTCTCCAGGAAGATTCGCGGCGACGATGGTT
The DNA here is from genome assembly GCF_016802725.1 of Solenopsis invicta. NCBI lineage: Eukaryota > Metazoa > Arthropoda > Insecta > Hymenoptera > Formicidae > Solenopsis > Solenopsis invicta. The sequence continues at coordinate 4,495,045 of NC_052667.1, forward strand.
CAATCAATTTCTGTCCTTCAAATAGAAAAGATAGACAGCATTATCGTATCACGAGAACAAAAGTGACAGCCTACGTTACGGAAAGGCGGTAGAATGAAGCGTAAAGGATTTGGCGTGGTGTAGAGATGGAGTGAAACAAGAAGAACGTTTCGACGCGAAACAATGAGCTGGCGGTTGCATCGTTGAGATGGAGTTTCTCCGAGGCAAATGGTAGGTGTTCGTCCCCTTTTATTCCTCCGCTTCGCAGTTGCATCGCGGAAAAGATACTGCACTCGTGAAGCTCGAAGAGATTTCGCGGGTAGGGCTGTATATATTCGCATTGGGAGGGAAGACCGATGACAAAAAGCAGAGCGAACGAAAGCCCTGCTTGCGAGCATAATCACATTTAGCTGAATACAATGCGGGGAAAAAGATCTTTCGGAAAATACTTCTTCATGTCTTCTGCAAATGTATTCGGAAAGAAATGTTACAACGCGCGAATCAGATCCAAGTCGTTTGCAAACGATTGCGATTGAAGCATTCATTTAGAAACATTTCGAGTTCGGCAAATGTGGTTTGATCCAGCGGATAGAAATCGATTTGCATTTTCGCGAGGGAAAAAAATCGAATTTTGCATATACGCGAAGAGGTGGCGGGCGAAGACTAAAATCATGATATATACAACGGCGGAGCGAAAGTCTTCGGGGAAAAGCTCGAGGCAATGGGATAAAACCAAAGAGATTGAAGCCGTGAGATTCAATAAGAGAGCGCGCGAAGGGGTAAAAAAAAGGGCAGAGATTGCGAGTCCGGTCAAAAGTTAAAGCTCGCGGCGCGTTGGTTTCTTTAATTTTCTGTCTTGCTCTCTCTCTCTCTCTTCTCTCTCTCTCTCTCTCTGCGTTTTGCTCTCTTTGTCTCTTTTTTCCACAAAGTTTTCTTTCGAGAATTTGTAGTTATCCGCACTCTCTTTGCAGAAAATGTACTGTCGTTGTTACGCGCCGTTCGTATTCGCAATAAATTCGCCTCTTTGTAAAAAAAAAAACAAAACGGAAATTCGCTCCACGCCTGAAATATATAATTCGAGCAAAGCGATGTTGTCTGGAGGAGAAATTCTCCGATAAAGATAAAGAGGTGCCTCTTGACCCCAAGGTTGAACGAGATTGAATTCTTAAGCGCGAAGAAGGTGAGATAGTTTCGTGAAAAATTGGAATCATCTGTTGGGAGATCCTCTCCTACTGGATCTCGTCTCGCGAAACGATGATATTTATTTATTTATAAGATACTACAATGTTGGAAGATAATTAAATACATTTCACAAGATCGTACGTAACGAAATATATGAAGAAAAATTTTCAAAGTGTGAAAAAAGAAGAGTTAAAATAAAACAGAAAAAAATAGATTCAGAACAGGTTTTTTTAAAAAAAAGGAGATTAAACAATAATAAATTAATTCCGTCAATAGATCTCCTTTAAGTATAAAATATCTTGACGGACGCTTCTAGAAATCCATAAGTGACAATTCGCGATAATGTATTCTAAAAGCGAACCGACGTTGTGAATTCCACGCGTCCACGCTCGATTTCGAATTCGAGGTCGGCGCGACGGCAAAATCATCGGTGAACCGAGTTCACGAACCCGCTCGTGGAAATATACTTTCTCCGACTCCTCGAGGACGTGAAGAAAGGGAGAGTTAAAGCGCCTCGGTGGAATCGGAAAATATAAAGCTCGGCGGATGACGGCCGGGATAAGCGTGCATAAAACCGGGGGGAGAAACCGATGAAATTCGAGAGTTAAGCTGGGAGGGAGAGCGGGAACGAGAAATTAAAATTCACGTGGGAGGAACATAAACGAAAAGCCAGGGGAAGAATCAAAAGCACCCCTAACGTAGCGCGCATATGCAATCGCATGCATGTACGCCTATTATGAGCGCAAATGCGTAAAACGGTCTTATTGCGCATGACTGAAGCAGCGGGGAAAAAATGTTGGAATATGCAAACGAAAAGAGTTAATATGTGAAACTCCATTCGTGTCGTATGGTAAATCGGTAGTTTAATTATTGTAATGTAGGCAGCACATTTGCAAAGTACGAGAATTCAGCGGCGTATAAATCTTATCATCCTATAAAACCAGAAATTATCATGCTCTAATAATGGAAAGAAATTAATATGGCGTCCGACTATTTTTACTTTAAGAAAAAATGACGCCAATAAATTTTACTATTTTCCTTCTGCGGTCCTCTGGCCATAATTACCACGATCTCTCATCATATGAAACTGTCGTTGAATTTCTCTCGCGTGCGTTTATAGAAAAAAAAACAAAAAAAAACTGCAAATCGAGATGATCTTCCTCGGTAAAAGTTTTCCCGTACGTGTGAACGAGCCAGACGCGCGAGTATGCGAATGTATATTCGCTCGATTCTCGCAAGGTAAACACGCTTTTTCCACGTCTGCCGCTTCTTCGCTCCCTTCGGGCAAAGACAAATATCCGCGCAGTGGACCCTTTCGTCGCCCTTCGTCGCGCGACAAAACAAATTTCTCAGTTTTGACGTCTTCGTGGGAATCGCGCGAGCCCGACGGAAATTTTTGGGGAATGGTCGGTGGGCTTAACAATAAATCCTTGATGATTTATACCGTGTTCACGAGCGTGTCGCACAGCGGCAACAAACATGTTAAAATATTTATTAAGACCAATGAGACAATGTATAGACTAAGATGTGCCGGAAATGTAAATAACAGCGTAACGCGTTACAGACTCAAGAAATCTTGATCTCGAACGATTTATTCTAGACAAACGAGTTTTATTATTTTTTAAAGATGTATAGGACATTTCTCAAAACGTTAAGAAAATTACGAAAAAATTATAGATTTTCTATTGCTTTTAAAAATAATAAAAAAAATTTGGCAAACAAAATTATTTCAATAAGAAGTAGACATGTGCTCTAATGAAAATATGATTAATAATGAAATAATAAAAAAATGAAAGAAAAAATAAAAAATATAAACATAGTAAATAAATTATAAAAATATGTTATTAAATAAAAATATATTCTTATTCACACAATTTTCATATTTATACAGTTTATATGAAATGTTAATACTAAACACATTTCCAAATTTGATTTACTTTGCAAGAACTATATGTCCGAGACATCCTTAATCCATCTATGATTTTTTTCTTTTTTTCCCAACATACAATCTAAATCTAGATATAAATATAGAGATCTATGTAAAGAAACTTGAGACTTTTTCATTAATTTCATTCTCTCTTTTCATGTCTACTTTTTACTTTTATATCTCTGAACGTGGAAATCTAAATATAGCTCTCTCGTCTTTTTGCGCTTCTTTCCGCGGCGCGGTAGAGTAAATATCCTCATTGGCCGCTTGTCTTAGCCAACCTCATATACGAACGAGCGAACAAGCAGGTTTTCTGTAATAACTCTTCGTCGTCGTCGAAGCTATTGACGGCGCCGTATCGAGCGTCCTCGAGGTGCAATAATGCCGACACTTTCGCTAGGCTCTTTATCCTTTGAGCTATAGAGTCCCGCAAGTGGATCGACGCGACGAGTCGTCCCGGTAAAGTGGCCCGGTACTTTTTGGACGCGGACAATCGTCGCTGTGGCTCATTGTTAATTGAGAAGTCTGGTGGAAACAATAGCGCGAGAATTTTTAATGAAAATTCGACCGCAGCAAAATAAAAGATTAGTAATTAAGATAAGTGAAAAGCAGTAATGAACCGGCAATGAAACTCTCTAGTAGTAAAAGAAATAAATAAAACATAAAAAATTAAGTATGGGAGAATAATTAAGCGGATGGGAAATAATTAAGAAATCCGAGGAAAAAGTATTTTACGAGCTTCTCTCCCGCCCGTATCCAATCTCGATAACCTAATTATGTAATGGTAAACCTGTCCGGCGCGTTGTACATAGTTTATTCTACTGAAGCCCGTTTGGCTGACATTCTTGCGAATTGTTTGAAACATGCAGCCGTCCTCGGGGAGATCGCGACAAGTTGAAAAACGATTCCGAGTTCACATCGCCGTCGCGCCGAGTGGATATAACTGTCATCGACTCACCTATCGTGGGCCGCCTCCTCGAGACAAGTGATGACAAGCTCGAAGTCGTTGAGCTTCTTCTTGCCGAGCACGCTCTTCAGGTGTCCGGCCAGTCGTTGCGCCTCGTCCGCAGGGAACTCCTGCCCCAGCAGAGACGTGATCCTGACGAGCTTGACGCTCTCGTTGCCAGCGAGCGCATCGAAGAAATCGTCCAGATATCTCGGATCGGATCCACGCTCGACTTGGAACACAACTTCGAGCGCCTCGAGCGTGCAAGCGGGACTCTCGAGGATCCTGGCCCATCCCTCTAGCTCCAGAGGGGACGTGTGCACCAGCGGGGCCGGGGGTCGTTCGTTGGGCGCGGGCCCGAATCCGGGACCCGCGCCGACCAGACGGCAAACCGCCGAGATGTTGCCGTCAGACGCGCCGGCCGCCTTCAGCAACGAGAATACGGCTCTAGGTGGCACTTCCAGTGGACACAATTGATTTAGAATCAGGTGAGTCTTGGGGCCTAGCAGGCCGGCCAGATGGCCGATGATGCCCGGGGGTAGGCCCTCCAGTTCGCGGCGCAGAATGTTGGCGTATTGCGCCACCGAGGTGAGATAGTACGCTGCCAGGAACTCCGCCACCGCCATGTGGATGGGCGTGTAAAGGTCCGGCTTGCGTCTCTGACCGAAGGTCAGTCCCCTCGTGAGGAAGCCGAGTCGAGTGACCTCGATGCCGCCACCCCGCGCTCTTAGCTCGGCTTCCGTGTAACAGCATCTTCCCTCCCTCAGGGCGGCCAGGGACACCTTGCCAAAGTCCTCGAGACGCTTCCTACAATGGCCCGGGATCTCCTCGTTATAGGGAATCGGCGGGTCTAAGCTCCTCTTCACGATGCATTTCACTGCCGCTTGCACGAGGGCGCTTGTCTCGGTCGGCAGGCTTCCGAAGTCCTGATAAAGAAAATCGTGGATCAAGGAATTCCATAGAATTTCCTAGGACTCTCTATCTTATGTTTGTAAAAAAAAAAACATTATTTGATAAAAAAAAAAAAGATGAATAATTTCGAGAAGACACGGAGAAAAAGAATTTTTCAGTCGCAATAAAACCGTCGTGTATGTAAAAATAATCATACTTTGCTATAATTAACTACTGAATATAAGAGAAAGATTAATTTTGTTAAACTGAAAAAAATCCATTAAATAAATTTGCTTGCAAAAATAATGTAAAAATAATATATTTTATAAATAATAATTCTCTTCGACAATTATAATTCTAATAAATAATAATCTAACACAAATTTACTTTCATAATTATATTGTATTGCACAATCTGCTACTACTCGTTCTTTAAGAGATAAGACAAGTTCTCTAACTAAAATTCTTGGCTAAAGTTGCAATTATCGGACATCCAATATTTGTGGACGACGATCCTACCTGATACAAGCAGCAGAGCATGATCCAACCGAGCGGATGCTGGCCGAGCTGCCTGACGGACTGCGGTTGCACGTTGAGCGCCTCGAGGAATTCACAGGCCTTCTCGGCGATGTCGTTGTGAATGAAATAGGCCACGCAGAGTCGCTCGACGTGCGGCCACTCGAGGCCGGCCAGATGGATTCTGCGTTGGACCAGAGGCGCGAGGGCGGTCGAGTTGCTGGGCGAGCACGTGACCAGGATTCTGGCGTCCGGGAAGAGTCGCCCTTCCAGGAGATCGGCCGCGTCGCCGAGCGACGCCCGGCCGCCCACGCACTCGTCGTAACCGTCCAGGACGAAGAGCACGCGGTCCTCCATCAGATGCAAAGTGCGCCACACCTGGGCGATCGCGTCGCCCAACGCGGCCGTTCTTGGGAATAATTCTCGCGTCAGATAATTCAGGACGGGGCTGCCGCGAAGCTCGCGCAGCGGCACGATGAACGCCAGAGCGGGACCGTCGTTCTGAGTCGCCCACTGATGCAGTAGTCGTAGACAGAGTGTGGTGCGGCCGCTTCCGGGACCGCCTTCGACGGCGACGCGTCGCGGCGCTTCGGACACGGTACCGTCGCTCAGCTGGAAATCAGAATTCATTTCGAGGATCGTGAATAAGATATGTAATGTTAAACTGGAAAAAAATATTACTCGTATACTAGAGAAACATCCTCCTAATACTTTCGAAGAAGAAATAACGATAGCTTTTCAGCGCTTCCATTGAAATCACTATAATCAAAATGTTGATGTGAAATGCAGGCTCGTGTAAGATATTCGAACCATTTAGAATCCGTCGCAAATTTAAAAAGAATTTTCGAAGGCTATTCAAAATTCTCAGCAAGAACAAACTGGAGCATTTCACGTAGCAGATTAGAAGAAAGCGAACACGTAATGTTAATATTTCGCTTTAATTTAAATTTCGCACAACAAAACATGAGAGCAAACATGTATTATGCAGCATTCCTGTAACAGCGAAATAAAAAATGCTGCGAATTAACACGTAAACTAAAGGGAACTCCACTGACATGAGTCGTCCACGTGGACGGTAGACGGCTGGCCGATGTAAGGCAAGAGTAAAAAAAAAGGGTAAATGCGACGAGTTACGAATCATTTCCCCGTATGGCAAAAATTCTTTCGGTAGATGAAATCGGTGGCACGGGAATAAGGGAAAAAAGTCAAGTCACTTCGTGACCAGTTTCTCGGGTACTTCTCGGTTTCCTGATCTCGGTCTCCGGTCAGCCAATTAGAACCTAAAACCTTCCCCGCGAACCATTAATCCTCTTCGGTGAATCAGCCGTCGTCCAAGGCTTCGGAATACTTCGGACATCTTATTGCCTGTTACACGAGGCTGGCGTTCGATACTGCGTTCTGCAATTTCGTACCGGACACCGTTATAGCGAAATGTTTTCCCACAAGAATCGATATCTTTCCCGAACGCCACCCTCTGTGTTTACGAAGTTGCAGACTTTTCAAACTCTCGAATTTCGACGTTCCTGTATTAGGCTTGAGATTGAAAACAGGATACCATTCAACTGGACAATTGGGGACGACCGGGGCTTGTTGGCACAAGAGATAAGTTGACATTGCGTTCCGTATTCCTTATGTATTTACAGCGAAAGAAACAATGGAAAAGTTATCAAAATATCTCTTTTATAACATAAGTATTATTCCCAAAGTTTTATTTATATCAAACAAGAATTATAAAGGAAGGAGAAGATCTTACTCTCTGAAGAGAAGGTAAGTAAACTGAGCGTTTCAAAATTTTATATTGATGTTTCTCAGCCTGAAAAAAATACACCCAAGTCACACACTTATTACCTATTGGTTCAAAGAAAAATTTCTATACTTACATATAATTTCGAATAATAATTGTAATTTTTAATAACAGTAACTTGTTACAATAAAATGTAGAGATGAAATATATTGACTCTATATATATTTAAGACAAGTTTAGCTTACATGTAAGAATGCTTTACATTTAATATTTCTATATTGATTGAAGCAAGCTACATTTAAAATAGTTTACAGTTTTTTTTGTAACAGCATTTTGCTATTTGAAGTTACGGAGTATATAACTTCAAAAGATATATTTAATAAGGAATACATAAGTATTTGTGATTTGCTTTTTATTTCTGGTAGAACAAAACGGTACGCGCCTTTTTTTTACAAATTTAATAAGTATTTATATTAATTAAACAATTATAGTTATTCAATAGAATAATTATTTTAATTACCCATTTACGCAATTATTGTTTATATTAATAATAAGTTATATTTATATTAATTAAATAATTAAATAATTATTAAATTAACAAATTTACGAATCGAAAATGCAGAAAACACAGGCTTCGAATGAGATAACATGCCAATTTTAAAATAGGATTACGTTCTCATTAATTTAATATGAAGTTGTCGTACGGGCAACTTGTACCGTGACATGTTGCGCCAATTTATCCGACTATAATATCACAGCAAGTCGGTTACAATGCAGAATATTCGTATATTTTATTTGTTACAAAAAAACTACGCCATATACAGAATCGTTTTCCCGCATATAACAAAAGAGGAAGATTCTCTCTGTTACGTTAGTACAGTTTAATCGTAACAATTAGTTGTAAAAAAAAAATGTCGAAATTGTGAAAACTGTGCCGACGAGCCGTCCCGGTCTTCCCTAACGTTTCATTATTACATTTGTATATATTTTTGCATCATAGTTGTATTTCATCATAGTTGTATTTCTGCAACTTTATTGCGAAAAGCTCTTCGCTCCCGTTGGTCCGCGGCCCGTGAAATATCAGCGCGCCGACACGTTCGCAAACAACGAATATCGCGCTATCTGTCCACTTGCCACCAATCTGGGGCAATCCCTGACAGTACAGCGGTATATTCGCGTTACGCTCGAATGGGAGGCAAAAGTATCACGCGGCAGTTACAGCATTATGCAAACGATTAGCGGGAGCGGGCGATTAAGCCCCGGTTCGTTTCGCAACGCGCAGGGCCGAGGGCAACGACGCCGTTAACCGGCGGCGGTTTAGGACGCCTGCATCCGCGCCGTCGACGCCGACGCCGATGCCGACGCGCCGGTGGCGTGGTGAACGATCGGCGATCAATATCGGCAAACAGCATCTCGATTCCTCGTAATCGATAACCGTAATCCGTACGGTACAGAGCGGCGGAACATGCGGCGTTTGCCGGTTATTCGCTCTGTCAGCAATAATCGATCCGGTCGCGCGGCGCGGCGCGGCGCACACAATCTGTCTGGCCGACGGATAACAACGCGGCCATTATACACCGTGCGATTGCAGCATCCGGTTATTGGGACGCTGCGGATGAAAAAGAGCGCGATACGAGTCCATTCATTGCAGCCGTGTGTTCCCGAGAGCGACGACTTCGAAGCGATGTAATATGTATTTGATATAACTTTTATCACATACATAAAGCGTATCTGTGCCCAACGCACCTGTATCTATACGCCGACGTGTAATATAAGCGTACGTGATCGCGTGGGATGTCCAAACATTATCGCCAGCTCCCGTTCTCAGAATCAGAATCCCTCAATTAACTTGATATACTTTTATACGAAGATATTTGATCGAGGTCTAATTAATTTAATCGACGTAATTTAATTTCCTGGCCTTCTTCAATTTTAAATATTAGCGTATCGTGAAATATCGAAAGATCCAATATACATACGGAGAGGGATTGCGATATTATGTAACGGATTAACATATTATCGAGCCTTCGATATTCTTTTTTGTTTAAGGAAAACGCAAATTGGACTTTCCGTTCAAACTGACGTTCGATTGAAATTAATTGATTCGAGCGTTAACCGGTGGGGATTAACGAAACGTCGATAGCATGACGCACGTTTTTGACGAGATAATGCAACAACGTGGATGCATGAAGGATCGTAAGCTCGTTACCGGATAATCCGCCGCAGAATAATTCCTCTGCGTCACGCCGGATCTACCTATCAATCCTTTCGGTAGGGCCGCATTTGTTCCGGCCGCTTCCAGCCGCAACCAATCTCGAATGTCGGGATGCGAGAAGAATATCCCGCGAGAGCGACAGAGGGGCGCGTCGGAAACGCGGTCGCGTCGCGCGTCGCAAGGATACAGGGCGATAAATCCTTCGTTTCCGGGGAGATTAGAAAAGTCTACGCGCCCGTAAATATTCTTCGACAAACCGCGGCGCGGCGGGGAGGCGCACGCTGAAAGCAGACGACATTCGTTATTATTGTATTACGTGGGGTGGGCGAAAGTGGATTATTCAAATATAGACGATGTGACGAAATAGTCAATTTCCCGAAGCAGTAATGGAAAAGCAATTTTTGTTGGGCACGATAGAAATTGCATATTCCTTGAATTTTCGTATAAACTCAACTATTTCCGTCTCCCCAGTAGCGATTTAAAATAAAATAACAAGAAATGAAATGAAATTGTATTGCAATACATACGTGATATCATTTCCGCAGTAATTCTTAATTAGTGTATATTTAATATTAAGTGAGTGCAAAAGTTTTGGAACTTTTTGAAGAGATGATTGTTAACAACGTGTCAACACTGGCAAATACTATAGAAAATTATGTCTCTCTCTTTCTCTTTTCTTCTCTTAAAAGTTAATTATAAAAAAAGTTGGTATTAATTATTTACAGTGCTATTTTGCATTAGCAAAATATAATCCAAAAATATAATATTTGCATGCGATTATAATGTGGTGAGTTTTGGAAAAGAACAAAAATGATAAATGCTTTAAAAAACGTTCAAAATTTCTAAAATTGCATCAATAATATTTTTTACATTTTCTATTATTTTTGTTTTTTTTTCTTAAATTCGTATGTTACAATATAATCGCACACAAATTTCTTTTTAAATTGGTTTCCGCTGACATAAAATAACACTGTAAATAATTCAAATAGCATCAACTTTTTTTTTAATAGACAACTCCCGATATTAATTTTACAGTATATTTAATTCGCTGTAATATGCCTGCAGTGTTGATGCACTGTAATAAGAGCAACGCCCAAAAAGGCTAAGATTTTTGCACCGACCCAGTACCATGCATTAAATTATTGCGTAATTATTATACAATTATCGTTCATAATCGTTAATTATCATGACATAGAATCGTAAATATTTATATTAACGCCACATGTATCAGTGCCAATTATCTGTCCCGATGGAGATCCAATTAAATGCTACGACAAATTCGCGCAGGGACCAGTTGGAAACGATAGCGGCGCGTCCACAAATCTCAGCGAAAAGATCGTAGCGCGCACGGGAGATATCGCGCTTCAGCTTCGCCGCGGAAAATTTAAGGAGACAGTGATACAAGAAGCGGTGGGCGATGTGTCTCTTCGCGAGCATATCGTGGAAAGAAATGCGATGAGGATCCGCCGCGGGATCGTGCCAGCTAGAGCGCGCGCCCGCGCGTTTTCAGATATGTATCCTTCAGATATCTCCGCATATATATATCGAAAATGGCAGGCAGCCGATTGAACGTGGATCGATTTCGCAACCAGCGCAACGGGATCGTTGTTCTTTCTTCCGCTCCGGCGATCTATCATCGATCTATCGAACTGACGGGATACACAAACCCGGCGCGCAGCGATCTCTTCGTCCCATTTCTCCGAAAAAAAATCTCTGAAATAATAAAATGTAGACCCAGTGGCTCCTACCCGCGACATCGTTGCTTCCGATGTAGCCGTTGTACTTTTTATTTTTAAACTACGTGAAATTTATGAGGGAGATATTCCAGCACGCATTTCTCTTCACTATTATCGATATCGCGCGACCTCATTTTAGTAATCTCGATTATTCATATTCCACGATCTTTTAATTTCTCGAAATCGACTGACTTTCTGCCTATTTAAAAAAAAAATGTCTCTTGCCGTGCGTGTATCTTACGAAATAAAATTAAAATGTATCGTAGTTCCATAATTGTATAAAGAAGTAAATTTTCGAGCGTAATGTTCATTAACGAACTGCGGCTGCGAGCCTCCGTTGCATGCAAATTTGTTTGGTGGATAATATGAAAAGAATAATCGCACACTGCCACGAGCGGTCGCCATAAATTTTTACAATTTTAGAGAACCGCGATTGCGTTTTTGTGGGAGAGTGAAAAAAACAACAAAAGTCGACGCTATGTCGATTTTCCATATTTTGGTTGAAAACATTGACGCTCGATTTGAGAGTCTTAATCGTTCGTTTTTTCAAGTATAGACCTCGATACTTTGATTTCGGCAACCTAGTAAACGGCAACAGGATTTTTCTACGAGTTACGTTCAGTTCTCAGGAAATCGTGTGTTTGTTTTGCTCGCAATATACACTGATTCTTCGTCGGTGAATGACAAATTTGGGAACGCATTTTCTGGAACGGATAAACTACGTTCTATTTATATAGCGGGGAAAAAAAATAAAAGATGTATTCAGAATAAAAGATGTGTTCAAAATAAATTCTCAGATATCGAGATAGTTTTAGAAAACTTGTATGACGTATTAAGGAAGGTTTTCTATTCTAGAACGCGAAAAAATGACCTATTTGGAGATTTAAAAAAAAATTATGCATACATGATGAGTTTTTGCACTCATATTTATCCATATTTGAAAAATGTGAATAAATTTTATTACATCTAGATATTTATTATATTTCTTGTTGTCTAATTAAAAAACAAACAAAATCGCTGGTTGACATAATTGCAACAATTCCATTCATCTAAACTAAAATTTAAAATAAAAATCTCGAAAAGATTCTTAATAATTATAAGTATGACTATAGTTGGAACTATGGAATAAGAAAAATATTATAAATTGTTAAAATAGTGCAGTTGTAAAGAACAGATATCAACCTAAGAGCACCAAAACTTTATCATAAAATTTTTTACTTTGGCAGCTATAAAAAATAATTAATATAAAGATATCGCGATAATCCTACTCCAGATCACAGAGAAAGAGAGAGAGAGAGAGAGAGAGAAAGAGAAAGAGACACGCATCTTAAATGTACGTAAAATTGGAAGTCGACCAGTTCAATATTTTTCCAGATATCATGTCAATCGACTAAAAAAACATAGTTTCAAGAAAAATGCGTTTAAAGTGTTGAGTATAAATATAACATATAACATATAAATAATATAAATCTATAAATGCTTGTAACTTTGTTATTCTTTCATGTTTCAATAAATTTTTTTTAGGAACATATTCCTAAAAAATGTTTAAAACGTTTAAAAAAAAAATATTGATTTTTACATTTAAAGTTTTAAAATAGAATACTTCCAATTATTCACCTATTATGATTAAAATTTTTAATAATAATTTAATTCTGTGTATTTTCGCCGTGTACTTTACGTTCCAACGGAAAACTCGACTATAATTAAGTAGAAAAAGAAGCATGATTGCTTACATTATTTAATAAAATATGTAAAAAGAATATCGTGAGAAAAAAAATTATCTATGCGCCACTGCTTATGTAGCTATTTTAAAAAATTAAATTCATTATATTAAAGCTTGTATTTAAACAAGACTGTACTTTGCTAAAAAAAAGAACAAAAAACAAATAAGTACTCTGAAGTAGGTTATTTAAAAGTAATAAAAAAAGGAGTTACTGCATCATATTTATTCGTCATATTTTCTAAAGCGTATTTTCTTTGAAAAATATTTTATGTACCAAAGTCAACAATTTATATTAAAAGTCGTGGGAGCGGTGTTCGTAAAATTAAAACGTATAAAAGAGGCTCTTTTTCCACAATCAAATTTTTGAATAAATAAAATATTATCAGAAAGTGGCTTCTATTCTCAAATTCCTGCCTCTCCTCGCGTTCACGTGCCAATCTTTCTTCACGTCGGCTCTTTAATTTGTGACACGTGGGGAAATTGGAGTGCACGCGACGAACGCGAACGCATGGAACGCGAACGCATGTGGCGATTCTAAGGGCAGTTCTTAAAGGTTGGCTCTATACCCGAGGAACGAGTCCTTTTTCGCAGTGGTAGCACATTGGTTTTATGACACGGATTCATTCCTGTGCTGCCGGTACGCGTGTGTGGTTCTTTCAAGCCCGGTTTGTGTGTGCCTGCACCTTCCTTCTTTTCTATCCTCCATATCCCATGTATGTCCAGACGGTTACGAGGCTCATTTTTCGATGCGAGCATTTCCAGGCGACGTGGCGCATTGTCTGCATTTTGTGGCTCTTTATGGTACGGACTCGCAATATATATCGAAAGTAACGAACGAAAGATACGAATCTCTCAGGGAGAAAAATAATGCAATATCAACGATAATGGTGAGTTCGCATTTTTTGAAACGATCAACAAGAAAGGTTTTTCATTGATTTTCGATTTCACAATCTGCAAGATATGCTTTCAAAATGCTTTCACATCTTTTTCATTAATTTGTGTACACTGAAAAAAAAAAGAGTTTGGTAATAGCTACCAAATATCGAGTGAAATAATGCCAATTAAATATTAATTTGGTTAATATAATAAAAAATTATTTTACTTTTCTAAATATTTAACGAGTATTATCATATTGTAATATTTGCAAAACATTTAGAAAAATATAATAAAATGATTTTTTTGGTTATATTAACCGAAGATTAAATTGTTATTTCACTCAACATTTGGTAATCCTTATCAAACTTCTTTTTCAACATACATGTAAAACAATAAATTACACAATAAATAAAATAATAAAATACAGAATATATTAAATATGAAAGCTTCAAAGGTAATTCGGGTAGAAATGTGGAAAAGGCAAATGCGACAAGCTCGAAACGCCATGTCATATTCGCTCATCGTGAATTACATCGAATCATAAATTTCCGCGACGGAGGAAATTCGACGAGTACACAGGCGCGCTTGGACCAACTCGCGTTTCACTCGCGATCAACGTACCGGTGCGGAATGCGAGCAGTCTCGAAACACGACGAAAAGAAACAAAGAGGAACGTACGGACTTCCACATATATATTCTCACGTACCGGCGGGAATTATCGTCTGGTTTTTCCACTTGAGATGAAAGAGCGCGCGGCCAGCGACTCTCGGGGAAACGTTAACGAATCGGCTTATCGCACCACGGCAGAACAATACTTCGTTACGCGATGCAGAAGGACGCCTGCAGCCGATCGGCGTCTCGACGCTGCGAAAACTCGCTTCATCCAAGAGTACGAGAGCTAGTGCAACGAAGATATTATCGCCGAAACGTGAACAACCACCCGGGAAACGTGAGAACTGCGCAAGGAGCTCGAAGCCGCCATTCAACCCTTGCCATTATTCGTCGTGATCGATGCGCCCCCCCCCCCCCCCCCGTACGTGCACGTGTACATCAGACTTGGATACAGTCGACAATTTGTCTGAATTGGATATTACGAGTGCGCCTGAATTTTACAAGATCAAGTTCACGTCTCGATCTCCGCGGCACAATCGGTACATACGAGCTCACTTTGAGGCGACAATTTATCTAGATTTCGTGTCTGTGCAAAGATTTCGAGATATCTTATTGTAAATCTTACTTTGATCATTTTACGAACTCTGCTTAATGCATACATTTAATAAGTTCTTCTATCATTAATGTGCCACTAAAAATAAATTGACAAATTGTTAATTGTTATTTGAGATTTTAAAAAAGGTTCCAAAATTGATTACAATTTCCAATATTGTCGTCATTTTTAATTTAGGTCGCTGATTCCGCGTTTGACTCGATGAAAGACATCTAAAACTGATCAGATTACATAAACCGCCGTCCAGTTTAACGTTCCGCAACAATCGATTTGACGCGATTTAATCAAAACAAAACTATCCCGCAGCCAACGCAACTGCGAGCGTAAATCGCGAGCGTGTTGATTCGAGTGTCATTGCATTTCACTCGCGAGAGACCGCGTCGAGAGATCGGCGAGTGCAAAAAGTCGAGCGGCCTCGTATTGCCGAGAACTCGAGACAGCGAATCGTGAAGGGAAGGAAGTTCGTGAAACTTTTTCATTCCTTCTCTCTCTCCCTTTCGCTCTGGGACTTTGGAGGACACCAACTTGGCTTTCACATTTCTGAGGGAAGTTGCTCGACGACGACGACGACGGCGGCGGAAAGGCGACGAAACGAGCTTTCGACAGTCGTCGAGTCGACAGTCGTCGAGGAAACTCCCCCGCGGCTTCTTTGGACATTCGGGATTCGACTTGCTGCTCGTCCGCGCAATTACGGAGTCGATATCATGCAAATTCGTGGCTGCCGGCGAAAGATCTCGGCTGCGCCTTCTGATAAAGCGCGACGCCCTCTCCCTTCCTTCCCCGCCCACCTTCCGCGAAAACTCATGTGCGTCCTGTACGTGAACCGAAAATCTGTTTGACGTTTTCAGTACGAGTTCTCGCGATTATCGATTGCCCTGCTTATGATGTAATGCGGTACTTTTCGATGCTCCTGCCGAAATTTCATGTATTTCTGGGATATCCATCTCTCCGCACGGCGACCATTCTCCGAGGAAATAAAGTTTAAATTTTCATTTATTCGGAAGTTCTTCCTCCTAATAAATTCCTTATATAAATGTTTAAAAGTGTAGCGAAAAATCACCACCGAAAATCCTCGACGTATTATGCAGCGACGCGCGCGAAAGATAAGTAAAATATCAATGATTTAAAAATCCCGTCCGCTTTCATTTTTATCTCACGTCCATTCTTACGTAAAACATCCGCTCCAAGTTTTTGTCGAGCCGCTTGCAACATCTGCGCTTTGAAAGAACCGGTATAATACAATTATGAGATTTTAATTACACTTACCCTGACGGGGGCGAAGATCTGGTCGGGCTTGATGTTCTCGAGACGGTGCTCCTGTTCGCTCTTGTGCACCAGCTGCAGATGCGGCTGAAAATGCGCCGGACAGAGGGTGCCGAGCGGCAGCGGGGACGCCCATGGCGGTAGATGGGGCGGATCGCGTAGATGGGGCGGATCGGGGTACCCAACTCCCTGTAGAAGGTCTTCAGGAATCTGCAACGATAGGGTTTGGGAAGGGGTTACTCAATCTGTGGGCCGTATAGAACGGAAATTCTTCGAGCGAAGTCGTAGAGCGACGCTTCCGCCGGATTCCACGGGGGAGGCAGCGGGCTATGGGGTTGATGAAATAGTTTCGGCGCTCCAGGCAAGATAAATGGGAGCTGATAGTCACGAGATTCGAAAAATATCGCATTGTTCGGAGGATAATGTAAGAGGGACGCATGGTAATAGCAACGATTAATGTTTCAATAACCTTCGAGAATTTTAACACGGGCAATTTTTACTCCCGTCCAAAAAATTTATCGCGACGCGTATAATTTCATTCCACCCTTCTACATGCGTACAATCATGAAATCATTGGCTAATGGGAGTTTATTATATTTTGTGCTACAAATTCAATAAATAATTATAACTTTTAGGAAAAACAAACTCGATTGGAAGTAAAAATCCTTGCCAGTGATACATTTCCGTTAAAAAGCAAATTTATGTTCAAACTAAAAAAATACATTAGCCCGTTATTGAATCAAATTGAAAAAAATTTCAATAATATTGCAAAGCACCGACTACTGCTTTATCTTCATCTGTTTTTACACATACTCACACTCTGAATGTGTGTGTAAAGTATTGTGAAATTGTGCCGGAATAATATTAAATAAACGAGACAATCTTATTTATAGTTATAATGAATGAAACTAATTGCTCAAACGCGTAAGATATTGAAAGTTTATTTTATGCTACAAATTAAAAGCTTTTGCTGGAAATGCACCGCTGACAAGGGCTTTTATTTCCCTTCAAATATATGATATTTAACGAATTCGCAGCATAAAATAAACTTCCATATTCTGTGCCCGAACAATTAGTTTCGCGATTGTTGTAATAATATAAATACCATATATTAAAATTTAATTTATTTCAGCGCGTATTCTCATATTGATAACTACGTTCGTCGTTTTTATTAACGCGGAAAATATCAAAAAATTTCCACATGCGAGCAGCGTTTTATTTTTACGAAGGAGAAGGGTACGAAGCGTATAAAGCTAAAACCAAAATTTGATACTGACGCGATGAATAAAGCAGATCGAGAAGGTAAAGGTGAGTTAGGTAAAGGTTTAACGTCGCTCGGGAAGCAAGGAGCAGTGTCAATTCAGCATGAATGATCCCCCCATTTACCGAGTGATCGGTAAATTTCCCAGGACGACAAAATGGTGGTACACGCAAGATGTTGGACGGTGCATTCGTGTACACTTCTCGCCATACAGATTGATGGATCTTGCAGGAAAGCCCGCAGGGCTATGAAAGTAATCAGGAGAAGGAGGTCCCGATAGGAGGCGAGGAAGAAAAGCTCGCGAGACCTTTACGATTTCCGCATGATCGGTCTTAAAAGCCTGTTCTGATTTTATGGAAGTCATTAGATCGGATATCCGTTTCGCGTTATTTTCTCGTAACGTTCGCTTCTTTTGAGCGATCGTTCCCGAGCACCGCGAATTTAATTCGTCCGTACGAATTTGCTTTCACATTTATGATCCTGCGTACTCTTGTCCGCGCTATTTCAGACCTGTGTGCTTTCATTAGCGTCGATTAAATTAAACTAGAGTTTAACCAATGTTAAATTTAAACTGCAATATCGGTTACACTATGCACAAAGAAAATTGAATTAACCGCCATTACTATTTAAATTTAGTACTACTAGACTAATTAAAATTACATTCCCGGAACTATTTCCACTAAGGCATTAAATTATGTTTACACGAGGAAACTTAAAGCAGAAGTAGAATATCAAACCTACAATTCGTACAGCGTATTTTAAATTGCATGTAATACGATTTACATGTTCTTGATTTTAATCCTCACTAATATAACAAATAACTATAAGGATACATTAATATTTATAATTTCGGGGGAATGTTATATTAATGTTGTAACTAACGTTAAATACTAACTGTAATACAACTATGTAAAAAGAAAAACAAAGCAGACCAAAATTAAATTCTGAATTGGATTTGAGATTAATTAAAATGTACGGTGCACTTCGACGTAAAGTTTCTCGTTGTACTTCTACCGGTATCTATTTGTACGGATGAAATCACCTCCGAGAGCATCATCTCATCTCGGGACAATGCGAACGTAAGCGTTTGGCAGGCAAAAACACGTATAATGGAATTAGTCTCTCGCTTTGTCTCTCTCTCTCTCTTTCTCTTTCTCGAACCGGGAACGACGATTTCGCCCCGGAGAAATAAGGATTCCGTCTCGCAAGTGAGAGAGCTGCGGACGGCGGGAACACCGAACGAGTGACTCACCTTAACAGTCTTCCCAGGGGATCCCTCTCCGGGGATGTGGGCCCGCCGAGGCCACTTCCGGCGCCGAGTCTACGCGAGGACGCGCGCGCGCTCGATATGTATGCGGCCGGCGCGGGCGGCGGGCTGCAAGGCGGACAACAAACGGGACTGCTACCCCCGGGGGTCGAGAGGGTGTAACTCCTCTCCAGCTCCTGCAACAGACAAGGAAACGGCGGTTATGCAACAGCGAAACCCCGAGCGCTCGACAT
The DNA here is from genome assembly GCF_016802725.1 of Solenopsis invicta. Taxonomy (NCBI): domain Eukaryota; kingdom Metazoa; phylum Arthropoda; class Insecta; order Hymenoptera; family Formicidae; genus Solenopsis; species Solenopsis invicta. The sequence goes on from NC_052667.1 coordinate 4,514,028, forward strand.
GATATAGGCGAATTGCATTCGAGAAGAATCGAGTGGCGCCATAGGTGTCTAAACCATAATTTTCAATATATCATTCTCCCGTCCTGTATTAAAGATTTAAGAGAATTTGTTGCGCGGTAACAATGTAAATATAATCTATAATCGTTACAAAAATTCAGGAAATACAAACATTTCGCAGCTTCGAGATTTAACGATTTAGAATGTTTTAAATTTTATATTTTAGAAACTATACGGTATGATATATTACATTTCATAATTTTACGTCTTTTACGTCTGTATATAAATTTTTATTAAATTCTGATTCAAAATCGTATCAAACTTATCACACATTATTTTATCAACAACTTGTAATATATTTTTTTCATTCATAATAGTATTTAAAAATAACGATTCTAGCTTAAAATATCGATTCATTATTAATATCTTGCAGATACACATTTATACGTAAAATTAAAATAAGTTTTATGATTGATAACATTCACATTCATAAAACTGTACCGCTATTGATCGTAGATTTGTACAATTTGTATTGATACATGGGAAGCTGTGAATGCAGCTTTATTTATTATATTACGTAATACAATATTTTTATAATACTTTTATGTGTTGCAATACTGATTTATATTAATTTGATTCGTAAATTTTTTCATCGATACACACGTTTTATACATTTTCATTAATACATCGTGCATTCTACGGTTAAAATGTATATCAAACAATTAGACAATTGTGCGAGCAAACGAATGAATGACGGTGAGATTTATTTTTCCAAGGATCTTCGCGACGAAGACACGAGTTTAAGACAATCGGGGTGAACACAATCGAAATTACGATTTCGTAAGAACGAAGCGCCTGGGGTACGAGCGAGTGTTTGAGCCTCGCCATTTTCGGCGGTCTAGTTAAACCTAAGGATTAAGTTTCGGGAAATTTTCAAGCGATTTTGCGAGGCTGAGCTTTATCGCGCGCGCACTTTCACGCTGTTAACGGAACTCAAGGATTAAACTTCGGAACTGAACTCGATTCTCGAGATTTACGAGGAGGCCGGTGCTCGCCCGACAACGCCTCTCTCTCTTTTTTGAATTTAATTAACGCACGAAGTTAATTTCATTTTTCAATGTGTTGTTGCTGGAAAATAGCATGGCCTTCAAGAATTTAGGGATTCGTTCGCGAAGATAATTGTGTTAAAAGTAATAAGTAGCTTATACTGTTAAGCATTAAAGAATCAAATTTAAAATCAATTCCCTGAGTTGAATAACGTTTTGTTACTTTTAACTTTCATGCGTGTGTCGGAATTTATTATTTTTACACAAGACACGTATTATAGTTAAAAAATCAATCTCGTCTAATCAAATCCATTTCTGCGGCTAAATTGCTTAGTTTTAAAGTAAGTAAATAATGTCCATATTAGCGTATACAACTAGAATAATAAATAAAATTTGAGTCAAATTTAACATTTTTTGAATCACTTAAATAATTTGAATGTCAAATTGTCTATTGTTTGTTTAAATTAACAACATATTGAAAAAATGGCGACTTAAAAATGATTAAAAATGATTAAAATTATAATTCGACACTAAAAATGTAATAACATAGAGTCAAGATAATAAATTCTTAAACTTTTGCAAATTTATACAGATTATAAAAATCGAATGTATTATAGTTCATAATTATATCTCAAGCGAAACAAAAAGTCGTGATATCAAACGTGATGCGATATAAAAAATGATTTCTAAATAAAAGTCGCTTTTCGATCAATTAGAATTCATTTTAACGTCGTTTTTGACGTTGTCGTGCTCGGTTCCCTTGTTTGCGTATCTTTTATTAATCTTCCTTTGTGTAAACTCGCGCACCATATTATGTGCGAGAGACCTCTTTTATATCAACGAGGACACGCGTCATTAAATTGGAATTTTCATAAAATCCAGAGAATAGAAGGTAGCTTCGATCTCGCAAGTTTATTACAACCTCCGAACAGTAGGAACTTTCGTTATTAACGTGTAACATTTTAACTTTCCGACGACGAACGGCTGAACGAAATCAAAGCTTCTTTTTTTTCTCCCCGGCGAGCTTTTCGGACAATTTCTCGGAATTTGCAGCAGGTAATGTCGCCGCTTGAATTGGGATCGGGAAACTTTTCGAATCTATTAGTCTCCACGGTAGATCAAACGCGATTTAAACTATCGATCGCCTGCAACTAATCAGTATCCCGGCTCTAGCCGGTAGATATTTCTTTAATTGCTCACTTACACCGATGCGCGTGGGCTCCCACGCTTCCGTTTAAACGGTAAGAGATACGGAGCCCCGGTGCGACTAAAATCCCAACTAATCCGGAAAACAGTACGTTTGTTTGCTTCGGTGATTCCATTTAAATCCCTTTCTTCTCGCAAAACTGCACTCATATATCTCTATTCACGCAAGAGCAATCTTTTCAGTAAACGTACTGTGTAACGAATAATTAATTAACGTTGTTTATCCTGCGTCTCTTCTGCATACGTTTAGAATGCAAAAGAGATTCTCGAAATTTTACAAACTTTCAAAAAGCCTATTCTTATTATAATCAATATCTTCGGAAGAAAATGAAAGAGGAAATTTTAAGAATTTTTTTCAATTTATAAACACATTTATTTATTTTTTTTTATGTATAATATATAGAATTTAAAAAAAAAGCACAGAAGAAATATCCCTTTCTCTCGAAATAACTTAACATTAAACAAAAAAACACTTAATTTTTTTAAATATTAAAAACATTGAATTATATTTTCTTATTCTGCTAATAAATACATCTCTCATAAAAATCTCTCGATATTTCCAGCAAAACGGATTATAAAATAAAAATTCGCGCGCAGTTTCAACAAATCGAATTTTATTCGACCATGTCGACCGTCAACGCGAGTGATTATGACACGTTTATAATACGTGCAGAGATGTATTTTATTCAAACTAAGAAGTGCAAGACGACGGGACTTGGCGGTGAAGCTTAGGTAACCGCATTACTCTCGGATATTAATTCCGCTCGAAGGCAAGACTGTCTGTAACGACCTTCACTGGGCCGCGATGTTAATTGACGAAATGAAACAATGAATAAAGTAGAGATCTTTCCTTCTTCCGTCTCCCTCGCGCTTTCGCTCTCTTCTCACTCGGGATTCCCATTAAGCTCTTGAAAACGGTAGAACTTTTGCAATCCGATTACGAAGATAATAGTACATCTTTATTAAGAATCCTTACTACTTTCCTTTATGTATTCCGTTCTATCCACTTTATATCAGCTATATACGTAAGACTCATTTTATTGGACACAGATTTATTTGTCGCAGTTTCTTAAATCTCGTTAAATCTACTTTCCTTGAAAATTTCATATCACCCTTATTCCCTTTAATGCTACTTACATCGCATAAAGTGAGTTCGTATGTTAGTCGAGTCATTTTTTAATCTCCAATTTGAAATATTTATTCGAACGTCTATTCAAATTCATTAATGCCAAGAGGCTATTTTGTTTCTTCTATCTCATTCAGTTGAGAAACCGAGTGAGATCTCTCGATTAAATGGAAGGAGAGAAGCATTTCGCTTGTGGGCAAAATTTGAATAAATCTGATCCGTCTCCTTATTTACATTCATCTCTGCTTCACACGTTTTATTTTGAGAATTTTAATATATGACAGAGTGGAGAGTTCAAGGAAATATTTTATATTTATTAAAAATTCCGTAATTTTGATTTACAGAACATTCGCGCAATCAATTTAACAGTTTATATTGTACCATCGGCATATCATTATCCCGCAAATCGCTCGAATTACCAGGCATCGCTAACTTTGCTAAGATCGGAGAATGAGCCTTCTGCTTAGAACACAAGAGGCTGTGCATCTAAAATGGAGCGCACAATAGCCGCCGAATACCACGAAACTATAATACCGGAATGGAACGGCATCGGCTCCAGCGATCGAGTCGATGGGTGGAGGAGAACAAATAAGAGAGAGAGAGAGAGAGAGAGAGAAGAGGGGGGAGGAAAGAGAAGAGAATATACGAAGGAACGAGTACGAGCGGCAGCATTAATCCGAGATAATTGCAGACGTAGTAGAGGACGACAAAGGAGGACCTTCCACGTTTTCGATGCAGATGCACAGATGCGCCGCCTTCTCGGCAGGCGCGGACAAAGGCCCCGTCACCCTTTTGCGCCCCGTCGTCGCGGAACACCTCCAGAAAGGAAAATTACGCATCTTCGTTCTCGTTAGCGTGTAAGATTACAGGTAACCGTCGAAATTATGGCAGACGAGAGAGGCGCATCCCTCGCGCACATGCGACGTAATACCCGATGAGTACACCTGTGTGCACCAGCAGCAGCGCACCTTGGAATTTACTTTGCAATTATCCGCCGGTTACATTAGCCGTTGCGCCGGCGGGGGTAACGAGCGCGGGTAAATTTTCCGGGTGCGTCTAATAAAGTCATTACTATCTAATTAGGCGCGCGGGTCCATTACGGGAGCGATTTAAAGCAAGTGCATGCGCAAGCACTCTCAATATAAATATCTAATAATTCTTTATATCCGCCGGCCGCTGCGCGCCGTGAGTAAAACGGTCTCGGGCCGCGTTCAATTTGAGGTAATTTTAACGGTACGCATAGAATTTTTTCCTCTTTTCGGACGGTATTAGCATGTTAATTGCTCTAAGTTTATTAGCATGTAAATACCGTCCAGAAAGGCGAAAAAAAAAACAAGAAGACGGTAGTATTTATGAGATACGCCGATTAAAAACTTTCATTTACAGCAAATATTTCAAGTTCTCGTTTTCCCTTTTCTAAATAGCGTACTTTATATAAAATTAAAGGATCTTGATTTCTAGCAGTTGTTCAATCATTTCATTTAATTCAACGTAATATCTTTTCACGTATGGCGACGAACTTGTTTCTCTCCGAGATGCTGCTTCCGATAGGCGCATTAATTTTTACTCATCGTATTCGTTCGTTCGCATTTAAATGCACTTCAGTCCTGTTACAGTTCTACAGCAAGCGAGGTTACAGTTTTACATACCGTAACCTCGCCAATTAATTAATCGATTTCTCCGCATTCATCGATTCCAATCGTCGGCAATATATCGCGATCAAGTTTTGCCGCGCGTAGTACTAAGTACGCCGTGCTTCGGCATCCCAATATGTACATCGCATTTCGAATGAGAGGATATTCGCAAAAGCAATAACGCTCGCTAATAGATAACGCTGGCACGAGGCATGTGATATCGAAACCGAGCAATTAGTAAAACGTGCTCGGCATACCTCGCATAAACAGACGCGTAATGCGTTACGAAGATGCACCGCAATCAACGCGATAATTCAAAAAGCATGTTAATAAATTTCTGAGCAACTGATTTACCTTTTATGCGCAAACTGTCTCAAAATCGTTCTGGAAATCTATGACAAATCCTTTGAAAATTGTAATACCAATTCTTCCTTGATTCTCATTTACGCGCCGTGTAAGTACATCAAATATACGATATTTGAAATAAATGTATAAAATATGTAGAATATAAATTGTAATATATCTATATCCGAATTATACGAAAATTCCATTAATGTAGCAAGAATCTATTTTGCATTATGGTAAAAAAATATAATTCCGCGAATAAAGATATTCTAATTAAGTTATATTATGATTATTATTTTAAAATTAAACGTACCGTTTCATCTTTTTATTCGAGAATTTAATTAGTCGGGACTTTTTTGGAAACATAAATTTAAATAAAATTTCAATGAAAAGAGATTCGATATGCATAATGTTATTAATATTATTTTCATTGGAAAAAATCATTTCGAGTATGCTGAAATACAGATCTGAAAATAATTATGTTAAACAATGTAAAAAACTATATTGAACGTTTAATTATTTTGATGCCCAACATAAAATTATTTTCTTATCAATACCTAGCTAAATTTTTAGATGATGTAATCAAATTGTTTTCTTCTCTGCACGTATATAATAAGTAATTTATAAAAAAACAAAATTTTATTTTTTAAAAATAAAATAAATAATTCACATTTTCTTGAAAATCGACGCCATTGACTGAAAGATAAATAATAAAAATTGAATAACAAATAATAGAAGACAAGAATCGGGAGCGATAAGGGAGTTATGTCTAGGGAGAAGATGCGCGCATTAAAGTTCTCTATCACAGCTGAAAGTTAATTTAATCCAGATCCAATTAAGCCGGGTATAACGCCGAGCCTCTTAGCGGTAGGCGCGCGCAGTTAGGTGGTTATAGTCGACCGGTCCACGGCACGTTAACCATAGCCGTGTAAATTGGAAATTGGCCGCGCGTCCAATAAATATGAGATTGGGCGATAAATCGAACGGAAAAGCGACTCGCGACGCGTTATATCGTCGCAGTGACGCGGAACGGAATTAATGCCGCCACGTGCATGCGCGAGGTGCGTCCGCCCGATCGACCGGAAACGCGAAACACGATGTTCGTCGACCAATCGCATAACGGGATTGTAACTTGCCCGCGTTATCTCGATGCTGTCTTTTTTTTTTTAACAACAGTAAACGCGATAAAAGGCCCGTAAAATACTCACGGTCGATTTTGTTACATGCATCTAAAATTATATAAAAATAGAAATTTATAAAATAAATATATTTAATTAAATACATTTCATATAAAATTAAAAAAAAATATAATTAATCAATTATAAAATAAGTTAAAGATAAATACACGTCGTTTTCTCCGCATTTCCGTATTCATGCTCATCAATTCGTCTTACGATTGAACGGAATATCAATTTACGAGTTCTCACGGACTCGCGTACGTGTGTGGTAGTTAAGGAAATTGGACGTGGGTGCGCTGTCGAGACATTGACTCGGGTGAGTTAGCGAAGGTATACCGAAAGAAAGAACATTTTTCAACGTCGCGAAAACAAATGGCCCGCGATACAGGTCCACCCACGTCTGCGACTTGGGGTCGCGGAGGGAGGAAAACGTGCGACCGGTCGTGCAAGCTCAAAAAGCACGCTTCGCGGAAACCGGGCTACCTCTCCTCGCTTTTTACGAGACGTTCTAGCCTCCTGCCCCTCGACGTGCGGCACTTCGATTGCCGCGGCTCCGTTCGCCGAGAGAGCGGAGCGGTCCGAGATGCCCATTACCTGAATTGCTTTACGCGTTTGAGGTCAACGTACATTTGTTACCGCTGCGGCCGTCGTTATCGGAACTGCCGATGGACGATACGTTTAAAATTTGGCTGTTGAATGATCCGCATCAATAAAACAGTAATATCAGTTCGATCGTGTTGTACAAATTCATGTATTCAGTAACGGAAATGTTTATGTACGCATCATCATAATGATTAGTATAATCGAATAATAATTATGTATGTTAACTAATACCTCGATGCATCATTCTGTACTGATTATACGCGAGAGAGAAATATAAAAATACAATAATTAGATATATTGTTATTCTATTATCTGAATGAGGAAAAAGATTAAGTTAAGAAAATCACTAAGTATAATTTTCTAATGAAACTTTAAAATGAAAAATCTCAACACTGTATCGTAAATCTTTTTTAAAGAGAGAGTATGATTTTATAGTAAAATATCCTCTCTCTGACTAATTACGTAAAATTCACATTGATTAGAAAAGCTTTTGCTAAAGCTATTGCCAATTATACGGGACTTACGAGAATGACATAAGTAGGAGCTGTGCTTAATCAGTCACAACGAGCCATCTTCGCGTCTCGTTCTCTTTCTCTGTCTCGGTTACTGAATTTCTCCAACGACTTCGCTCTCGTTAAAAGGGTGGAACACTGTCGTCCTCGTGGAAAATCATAATTACACGGACTTAATTGCATCAACCGATGCCGCGTACCCGCGACTGTTTATCGAGCACGCGACAAAGGAGGATGAAAATCGAAGATAAAGTATGGATCGGAGAATTTCAAACGGCCGATCGTGCAATTTTCCTTGTAAAATAGAACGACGAGGAGGAAAATAATTTACGATGGGAATTGCGTAAATTTTTTTCTCTTTTAATAAAACGGACTAATCAGATTTGATTGGATAAGAATTACGTAAGATTGGAAGCAAAAATAAAAATTAAACAGTTTAATGATGAAAGCACATTTCAATAGTTTTAAAGGTAAGCGAAAGAAATTCATTATTCTTTTTCCAACCAAATTTTTGAAACATCGTAAATAAAATTTAATACTGTTAATTTAATACGGTAGACGACGTAAGTCGTCCACGCGCACGAAAATCCAAATTGCATTTTACATAAAATAATAATAATAAAAAATTATGAAGTAATTTACTCTCTCGACTAATTTATTTCAGAACAAAACCCTTGTTAAAATTTCTCGTTCCTCTTCGATTATCCTTTTCATTCCCAGACAGTCCTCTACGTCTTTTTAATGAAAAAGGGCTCAGACTTGACTCCCTCCCTTGACGGGTGATCATAATTATACAGAGTTAATTGCACGCAAGCGCGGATGGCAACTGCCAATGTTTATTAAACGCGCGACAAAATTAGCGCACGGTTTCTACCTGCGAAGATGGAAGAGGCGTCGCGATTCTTCCGGTAGCGAATCTCTTATCTCGCTTCTTCCACCAACGGCGACGCCTTCCGCTTTGACGTGATTGCCACGACAGTGCGCGCATGAGTTGTCCCGATTCATGTTCGCATGGCTTTGTAGCAACGCCGGCTGCGACAAAGGCGGGTGAGGAAAGTGGCAAGAACGACGACAGCCTTTCGTGCATCACTTTCTTCCGCTGGCGCGCTATTAGCATCTATTAGCGTCTATTTGCCTAGCTAATTACTACCGGTTTGAGCTTCTGGATTCGCAAACTATTCTGAAGAGATTGAAGGTTCAAACTTTGAGAGCATCCTGTTTTTCTTCTTTAACACGCGCGCATTTGCGCGTTCAAATTTGTAAAGCCATTAAAATGTGATTTTAATAAAATTTTCATGTTTTAATAAAATGTAATTGCCCTTTTCACGCTTAGGCACATTTTAAAATGAATAATTAAAACGTATAAAGTTTATAAATTTTAATTGTAATTTTAAAGGGGAAAAAATGGATAAAAAAATGTTTCCGTATAAATCAGCGTAGTTAAAGTTTTGCGATTTTATAAGTGCGCAAATGGTAATAAAAGAACAATTAGGGGTAATCAAAAAATAATTGAGATTGCCAATTAAGGTAACCTTATTATCGCGAACAATTGGCTCAGCTGAAAAAAATGCGATATTCCATTCAAATTATTCTCCACTCTACCATTGCAAATCACCATTCATCTCCGAAAGGAGACCTCGTAGCCAGCCGTTTTTAAAAGCACCGGATAAACGATTTAAAAAATTGAGATTTACGAAATGCGGAACTAAAAAAAAAAAACTTTTTGTATTTTCGTGCGACGCGGATTTCAATGCAAAATCGACTGATTTGGTGAATGATACGTCAATAATCCCTGTTATTTGAATTGCAATTTCAATACGCAATTATCATGCGGATATTTTTATCGCAATAGTCACGGTGAGCGAGTTAAACTCGATACAAGCTAGAGAAAGTTTGCGCAGTTTGTATTCGTACCATTAACTTTTCATTTCTCAACTTGTACGATCGTCGTTCTGGGAATATTGCGCTTTGCTTTGCTTTGATTTGAGAGGAGCCTTAACATCGCGCCAGTTGCGAACTAACATTACAGCTCGCAATTAAATTATTCGCGTCTCATCCATCATGTTTTTGACAAATTTTTATAATACATATCATATATATAATTCCTCTTTAATTTATTGTGAAGTTAACACGTTAAATCAAACTAAATATTTTGTTTATTGCCAAATTATGTATTGTGTTTCTCAAATAAATGACATTATATTTAATATAATGTAATTAATTAAATGCATTAAACAATTTTTCGACAATTAAACAAAAATTGCTTCGTTGTGGTATTTTAGAGATAATTACAATGATGAGTATACATTATACATATAGTTATTTTACACAAAAAGAACAATTTTTTGAAATTATATAGATCTGAAAATAATTGTGTTGAAATCATTTAAAAAACTGTTTCGATTATTTTAATTTGGTTACTAGAACGTAAAAATTGTAGCAACATTATTACTTTGATTCTCCAACATAAAATTATTTTCTGATTTCTAATTCAATTTTGAGACTCTGCGATAAAATTATTCCTTTCGTATACACTCGTGGTTATTTATTCCGCATTGCCATTTGATGAGCTAAATATCTAATAATTTTGCTCGCTAATTTCTTATGTGAAACTATCATAAAACGTATCCGGTGTTCGTCAAAAAGAATTTCTGCGGCTTCGATAATATCCTTGGATAATAACTTGCGAGAATCAGCGGGCATTTACGACGACAGTTTTCCTTCGATCGCAATTAGCGGATATGCGCGCAGAAGGCAACGGGATGCGTAATGAGAGGCGCCTGTTCGGTAATTCGTCCGTAAATTAGCGCGCTTGAACTCGTTCCGAGGCGTTTTAACAGCCGCGCGGCTCGCAAATTGGCGGAAAAACGACTCAAAGTTTCGCTTAAACGAAGCGATGTTTTCGGTGGCCGGCGAGACACGCAGTATGAAAGAGTAAAAACCGTCACGGGATAAATACGGTTCTAACACTCGAAACTGTTTTTGACTACCGACGATTATGAGACTTATGTATACGTTAATGGAGAAATATTCAGCAATATTTTACGTTGCGAGTTTGTACAATAATCGAATATAATTAATCGACATGTGACAGATTTAAAATGAAACAAGCGATAATTACTATTAATTCTAATAGTCCCTTTTCTATTCACAAATAACTAATTTTCTACATTAACTTTTAATTAAAAAAAATTAATAATTAATGTAAAAAAGTGAAATTTTTAAAAATTAAATTTATCGTGTGTTTTTTTTTTAATATTATGTATGTCTTATTCACACATTTAGATATGAAATTGGCGGATTAGTTGTAATGGATGAAATAGAATTAATTATGCTTCGCTTATTTATTACTAATGAAAAATGTTTAAAACTTCGTAATGTAAAATTTTTTCGAAAATTTTGAAAATAGGAGCTGTTTATTTTCGTTTCCGCATTGCAAAATGATATAAATAATCGGATTTATGTATTTTTTAAGTTTTCCTTAGTTTATGTGTTCTATTTTTCAAATTAATAATGCAACTTTGAAAATTTAGCGTATAGAACGCGGAAACAGATCCCCGTGCGCCTCTTTTCTTGGATATTCGCGAAGAAGTATGGCAGAGCGCGGCGCAACTACTCAGAAGTTGCGCGGGAGGTCGTAGGGGAGGGACGACGACAGGCAGGGAGGGTTTGCAGCGAAAGGAGAGTTAGGAGTAAACGAAGCCGCCGTATATGTAACACACGTCGTAGCGAGCGAGTATGGTAAAATATGAGGGCTCTGTCACTTATCATCCCCTTCTTACCCACCGTTGTGACGACGGGCTTCCAGTGCCGTTAACGTTTCCATCGTCATAAACGCGCCCTGGCACCTTCCGCGCGAATATCAGAAGCATTTCCGTCCCCGTCCGCTTTCGACCTAATTTACGAATACCGTGAAGGTAATTACACATCGTAATGGGGATCTCCTGAGGATATCATCAAATTGCCGTCCAGAGTGCGCGGTGCGAAAATCCAGAAGAGCGATGCAATTTTTTTTTCTTCTTTTAAATTTCCTTTATAATTATTTCGAGCAGATAGTTGCGAATACTCTGATGTAGAATCATTAAAAAAAAATTGAATAAAGTAATAAAGAATCGATCGATAAATGGTGCAACTATTTTTTTTTTTTTTTTTTTACTTTATATGATGCATTAAAGCGAGAGATAGTGACCTCCTCGAGAATTTTTTGCGCTTTCGATACTTTACGGTGACAGTTTTTTTTTTACACGATCAAGAAGATTTGCAGCAATTCGTTCCGAAAAGCACGTAAAATTCTATCAACCAACTTACGTCGCGGACGGTTGTTTGCCGAGCATTTAAGACCTTCAGCGGAGCCCTTTCGATCCTTTTGTCGCCCTATCTCGGTCCGCCTTTAAATATTCATGAACGACCCGGAAATCTGCTTGTCCGTGTGACGCGTGCAATGGTCTTAATGCACTGCAAACGTGTTCTCAAGAAAGCTTTGTCACCGCTTCGACGTCGCGATGCGCGCGTCACGCGGGAGCTTTAAGCGCCCATCAAGGGACGAAATGACGACAACGACGACTCGACTTGGCTTTGAGCCGCATCTTAATGACGGATTAAGATGTTAAGGCGATAAAAAGTAAGTGCATGCACAGGAAGGTAAATTGCAAAACATAAATCCTGTTTGTGCCGAGCTCGTACGAGGGCCCGAGCCCATTTCTCTTATAAATACAATTAAAAGTTGATTAATCTATTTATAGAATTCTGAAAAACTTTTTAAATATTGACTGATAGTTTTACATTATACATCTTACATTCTTCCTTTGTAATGGAATATTAATTCCATTTACGTTATTATTTGAAATCAAACGAATCATTCTGTTAAATTCAATTATAAATTTTTTGATCTATCAATGGAACTCTGAAAGGCTTTTTTAAATATCAAATAATAATCTCTACGTTATAAAAATTATATTTTTTTTCGTAATTTATAAATGTTAAAATTAAAATATATGACGTAATATATGTAGAGCAGTAACCGCGTGATATTGAAATAAACGCGATATCTAGTTTCCAAGCTATGCCATGAAGCCTTTATTGATAATCCTGATTATCGCGCGCGTAGATGCGATGGCAGAGGAAACGAGATACACATCGGTAGCATAGCTGTCGCTAAGAAATAATTTACCGCGACGCGGATGATTACACCGTAAAATAATCCGGGCAGTGTATGCGCGGTTCATTAGTACACGCCATTCATCGAGAGATTCTGTGTGTGTAGTCAAGGCGAAATACCGAGTTAGCGGACTACTATCCGAAGAAAATTCAGCAGGGCTCTTTGAGGAACCCTTGCTTGATATCATTAATGCATTTGCCAGTAAAGCAAATGCATTCGTAATGGTCACGCTACCCCCTTGGGTAGATGCGAGCCGCAAAGGTTGGCGTCCTCGATCTCTCTCATCACGCAGCACGGGGCACATGTTGACATAGCTCTGTGTAAATCTTACTCCGAGAAGCCGCATTCACGCGAATTACCGACAATGTAAATTCACGTTTGACTCTTCTTAAAGAGTTTGCTACAGATCTGATTAAGAGCAATAGAAACTCGTTACTTCAGCTCTGAGGCACGCTCGACGAGATCTTATTTTCTATCAAAAACTTTTTTTCATATTCGTTCGGTGACAAAAAAAGTTGATATCGAAATTTTATAAAACTGATACTCGTTTGAAATCTTTTTGACACTACACAGTGCCGTATTATATTTTTACAATGAAAATTACGATCTCGTAATTTTTCGCTAAATTAAATTGAATAATTCAATTCCGTTATAATTACGACTGCATTTTCGCTACATATCTAACGACGTTTGCCTGATATCATCGTAACGGACGATAAACACTAACTGCTTAGGGCTTGCACGGCCTTCGGAATGTCGCTTCGAAGATACTGTAATTACGTCTTCCGTAGAGTTTAATCCCTGATGGGAAACGACGCTGCGACACAGTAAATGCCACCAGACGGGCTTGCACTTTCTCAATTTTACCGGCATTTTCTTCTTTTTGCTCCTCGCGAGCAGAGAGATGCAGAAAAGAAAAGCAGAACAGGGCGGAAGCGTGCCTCGCGATGGGAACATAATAACGGCAACAGAGAGAATCGGGAATCGAACGAGGCGTTATACACGATGCAGCATGAATTATTGAGCGACAATGAGAAGTCTCTCTTCCGAACGATTTGATATCTTTCAAAATGAACGAGAATGATTGAAGGAGAAAAGTTGTTCGATGCGACGCGCGTCTTTTTTGTCTACGAATAACGTTATGATTAATTAAAATAGTTAAAGAAAATCTTCAAGAGTTGAAAAATAAAATTACGCGTGCGTTCTTCACATCTAGAGACGCGATCTTTTTCTCATAAGTCGTTTGTAAATATCTTTTTGTCTCGTTGATATTTCAAGGAAGAATATCAAGCATGACAAAATTATCTTTATGTCTATCTGGCAACAAGAAAATTAAATTCAAGGAGTTTTTCCGTATGGCACTTAAACGCATCGAAATTCATCATAAATTGTATTTCGATAATCCGTGTTACAGTTTTTTCGCGAATAATAAGAAAATGTCTATGCGAAATATGGATCAGTGTGTTTACTGAAAAAAAAAGAAAAAAAGAGAATCCTTCGTAGAATTTATGACATTCTCGATTACGTTATGGACTATTTACCAGCGTCCTTTCGGATGGTGAACGGATTTTCCCGTTGGATTCCAGCAACATTGAAGCGAGAGGCAATATCTCAAATAATTGCGAATGGGACAGCGATTGGCCTTTGTGATCAATGTTTGATCGGCGGATGTTTGTATCGTGCAATGCAAAAATATCTGGACATGCGATAGGTCAAATTAATGGTGAGCCAACTAACTTGATTAACTTATTTCAAATACAAAAATCCAATATCGTTGCTTCAAATCCAATATCGTCAGCTTTTTCGTGAATAAAAACAAGATTTTTCAAACTGAGTAAAAATTTTTTACGTTTTCAATTTACCAATATATATACTTCATATAAGTGATTTTGATATTTTTTCTATATCTTTTCATTAAATAAATTTCAAATAGAGAGTAAAGCGCGAAGCGATAAATGTTTTATTATCATTTAGGAAATTAAATTGTAGATGCGCGAAGAGGAACGAGTCAATGCAGTTTTAATATTTAAAATATTCATGTTGATGTTAGTTATGTTGAATATTGTTTGCTTCGACTATCTCAGAGTTTTGTTTCATATATAATATATTTTGCATGCAGCATTATTGGACTCATAAACAAATTAAAAATTCTAAATGAAGTTACAAAAATGGTGCACACCAGTCGTTTTTGTTACATTATGTACCACACAAACGAATATATTTAGAAATTATGATTTTGTAGCGAGAAGTTAAATACATGCAAACTTTTAAATGCTGCAAAAGAGAAAAAAAAAAGAAAGAGAGAAAGAGAGAGAAAGCGAGACTTTTTTAAACATAACGAAAATAAATCAATATTCAGAGTCCATTGTTTCAAAAAAACATTTTAATACATTTTATTAACATTTTATTAAACACAAAATTTTTTTGCGAGAAAAAGAGAAAGAGAGAGAGATCCAAACAACTCGTATACACATGAATACAAGTAAATTAATGCTTTGAAGAATATTTTATTTTTATGAAATATAATTTATATACGTACGTAACGCGCTTGTCACAGTTACAAACTAGAACATCGTATTTATCTCGAAAGCACTTTCACGGGACCTTTTTACCGAAAACAATAAATATAAATAAATGTATTAAATGAGCAAACAACTCAACGTTTGATTATTCCGAAATTGTGTATCCGGCGTTTTAGATAACCTTTCGTGGCACTTGGCGATATGTGCAAAGGTAAAGTAGCATGTTGGAAAATCGAAAAACTTTCTTATGGAAAATAACGAGTGTTAAATATGGCATTTCCGGCATTTCATTAAAGATATTATTGATCGAAATTGACATTGTCTTTACCACCCTTTGCTCACATTACGCAGTACATTTGATCGAGTTAAAGCAACTGATTGGTTCACCCGTGTACCAATTCGTCGATCCATTGTCTCAGCGACTTAATCCTGTTCTGTGAATTAGTCTGTACGATCGAAGCGTATTCTCTCCCTTTTGATGTATCACGGGCTCTAAAGGAATCTATCATTGGTCTACAAGATCCCGTGCAACGACCCTCGCGATCCTTCGAGTACTGCCAGGTTAATTACTACGGCAGAGGTAAGTCCTCTGCCGTAACGTGATCTTATATAACGTAATGCAATCTAATGCTCGTGTAAGATGGTTAGAGTGTAACGCTATAAATTTCGTCTCTAAGAAATTGCGGCCCGAAATGCGTGCATAATCACCTACTATAAAAGTCACGAGTGAATTATGTACCGCAAAATTCGCGGCTAATAGTGCTTAGAATTTCTTGATAGAAGCTGACGAGTTTACAAACCACAGTAGAAATTTCGCAAGAACCATCATTCTCTATAACTTTTCAAATGCTCGGAAAAAGAAAAGAAAGAAAATCATCCTCAGTGTAATGCGATGAAATATATGCGTGCTAACGACTAACTCTGTACATGTGTAGACATTTCTGCAATATGAAATATAATTATGCAAAAAATGTAATTATACGTTTCCCATAAAAATACATTTACGATGCTACGAGAGCTTTTAATTATTATGTAATTATAAACTAAAGTAACAACTGCAGGTAGCCATACTTTTCTACTTTACGCTTTATAAATTATTAGCATTATTCACACAAATGATTTTATACCTGGGGGAAAAAAGAACAGAAATATCGTATCTGCGCAGATAATAAAGTGACAAGGAATTATCACGCAGAAGAGTCCAAGATCGGTGCAATTTTCTCACAAGTAAATCTCATATATGCGATACGGATTCTAGGGGGGATTGTAATCTCCGAGCTGAAGCTTAAACGAACCGGAAACAAGGGCTCGAGGAAAATGTCAATATCACGACGATACGTGCGAGCGTCGAGATGCAGCTTACGCATGTGTATCCGCCGCGATATTGCTTGAGCTTCCGCTTCGCGAGCTCTTCTGGCCATTTATTTATCCCTCCTTATAAATGCACCTGATATTGAGCTTCCCTCATTACGATATCCTATAGACCCATACGCAAAAAAAATGGCAAAACGTGCAGTTTTACACGGGAATAAAAAAACTTTGCTTTAAAAGAAGAACGACGGTTTTGATTTTGTAATTTTAGTGCTACAAAAGCATGTATAAGTCCACGAAATAAAAAATATATGTATAATAGTGACCATAAAGATATTAAAGATACATAAAATTCGATTTCTGATTTTATACGCATACATGCGTAGTTATAAAATTATTATCGAAGTATAAGAGTTATCAACGAAAAAATGCAATTAAAAGATAATAATAAATTCATCTGTTAATTTACTAATTACTTGAAAGTGCATTTTATAATTCCTAATATAAACCATTTTTGTGTTCGTATTTTTTATATTATATACTAATGCATATATTATAAAATAAATTTTGAATTAGTGCGAACTATTCTCCCGTTTCAAAGGCTTTTAATAATATAAATATATTAAACAAAAAAAGTGAGGCAAATATCATTAGCAGTGAATGTAATGGCATAATTTTAAATTAATTAAATTATTTAATATCCGTGCTGCAAATAATTATTTCATTGAATTCAGCATTCAATATTTTATTAAATTTAAATAGAATGAAAAATTCCTAGCAAAAAAGAAATTAACTTGGAGAGAGATATTAAAAAATTATTTAACAGCTAGACTCACCTTTAGCTAAAAGCTATTATTTTTTTCATCAATAATATCAGTTTGTTATTTTTGCCATAAATATATACATTGGTAAATCTTTAAACTTTAAAAAGATTTTTAGTTTTATAATGTTAAATTTTAATGAGTGTGTAGTTTCCTGGATCGATGAATAATCTTGAGTAATTCAATTCTTGAAACTTTCCTTGCTCGCGTAAGTTTGCTCTTTCGATTTTTTGCTTCAACAATCATCGTTCTTCCGTCAGAAAATTGGCGTAAAACTTATCCTTACCCGCATAAAATTGCAAACGCTCGACTTAAAAAGAGTATGCAATTATCCAGGATTTCTAACAGGCGACTTTCTTTATCGCGAATACAAATCGTCTGCTGTAAGAAACTTTTAATGGTGACCTATCTCAATTCGAAAATATGAAAAAATGTTAGTAACGATGCATTTTTGTCTGGAAAACAAAATGCAAACTAGGAAATTTTTTATGTCATTCCAACTATAATAAATAATGAGATAATTGTATTATATAAATATACAGAATTTAAAAATCAAGTTCATCAATGATTCAAAGTAATCATTGATTTTATTTATTGTTAATTGTATCTTGTTTTTTTTTTAAATTATCAAAATTATTTTGGTACACGCGAAATTTAGATTTGCTTTTTAGATTAGCTTTATTCTGAATTTCCCCACGCATAAGTCTGACAGAATGTTTTAATTCACGTCGGACGAATTTTTAATTTACCCCATGCGAATTTTTAATTTACGTCACCTAACTCGTCCGCCCCACGGATTTCATTTCAGATAAAGAAACTTTTCGTCCTCTCTCGGCCGGCATTTAATGAACTTAGCGAGTGGCCCTCTGTAAAGTGAGATTCTTCATGAAATGTGCTCTGGGAAAGGGTGGTAAAACTCTCTCGCCCTGCTTCTCAATAAATTCGAATGTCTCTGAAAGTTCTCGACGCGTTGTTCACTTAAACGCATCGTAAAATTAACAATTTTGCAATTTATCTGATCCTACGAAGAAAATGAAGTTGACACTCTTGTTTTTATATCAAAACATGTAGTCGAAAAATCTGAGTAAAGGAAGATTCAAGTGGAATTATTTGTTAATCTATTCAGCGAGTTATCAGAGGAGAGTGAAGCGATAAAGTTACGCAAACTTGAAATTTACGATTTAATATTTCAAGCTGTTGCTATGTTGGCAGAAAGGACGATAAAATTAGAAATTATACACTTTGCTGTCGACTCTTTTAGAAAGTAAATTATGGGACAAAAGCAGCTTGTACTCGTGCATAACTAAAATTAAGAGATTTAATTGCCTCAAAATAAAATTACGCTTTCTTTTCTCTAGCAAAAAAATATATTCCAACGTGTGTCGAGCATCAATATACCGAGATATATAATTATTTTTGCAATCAGTTCGTTATACTTCGTAATATTTCGAAGCAAAGATATTGCTTTCAATAATGGTGACGAACAGATAAAGGGAACGAGCGAAAAAATGACGAGAATTTTGACTTTTCCAGTAGTAGAGTTTCTCTGCGGAAAAAAACGTGTTGACCTTTCGAGCTCAGTAGAAATTTAAATGTCACGATTGACAAAGGGCTATATAAGAAGGGAGAATAGCCTAGAAACGAGACGCTTCGTTTACGAGCACTCTCTGGCCTGTATAGTTTCCCAACGAAGGGTGGCTTCAGACTATACTCCCGAAAGCGGCAAGGCAAGCGGGTTGGAACGAACAACCGATGGTCTGCCACCGCGTGGGAAAATTAACAAAATAATTCACATGCCATGGCGTTAAAAGCACCGACGGGACCGGTGCGGCGGCGCCATAAACGCTGATGTGATTTACACAGGGTGTTCCTAAGTTCTCTCAGCGCGCACCCCCATCCACCAGCTGTGTGCGCTGCCGTTCATCTTCGATGCCTAACTACTTCCGCGGTAGCTGCGTACGTAACTAGCGTCGATAATTGCGGCGCCTTAGTACAGTCTAGGGGGATCAATATTGCGGTATACCGTTCGGAGATTGTTACATGTACGCGTACGGCGAGGCGCGTGCATATACGTTTACAGGAAGACTTGATATAATACCGGAGGCTCGTTTAAAAGAAAAATAGTTTATTAATTTAAGAAATTATCATCAATTTAACTCTAGCGAGAACTCTTGTATGATGTTCTGGTTTTTTGTTATTTTTTTTTTCCAAGAAAGATTTGACGTGCAAAAGTGCTGCTCTTAATCGCCTTTACTGAAAAGAAAAAAAGCGACTTTTGCACCTCGACAATTTTCTCTTAATGATACATAAGGTTTTGTAGCAAGAATAAGTTTACAGCAACTTTACAATTTACGAGACTCACCGCAAGTACGAAGTCGTGCGTAAAATGGACTTTAAAATTACAAACTTGGCTCGCCTTTGTCCCGAACATCATTACAGTCCAATGTTCCAGAAATACAAAACGTAACTTGCAGCAGTTTTCAAACTGGCGTGAGGCGTCGCATATTTTTCTGAAATCGTGGAGTTTCGCAAAACATGGATATGTCTTCCCGGGGTGTTCCCCGCGATATAAAGAACATACAAACGCGAGTCGTGTGAAAGGAAATAGTGAAGAACGCTATCAGCAATACCACGCCATTTCTTGCTGTAACAAATGGGACATGGGTTTCCTGCGCGTTTCACGGAAGTGGAAGATGCGTAATACTTCAACGTTCAGCGTGATGGAAATCGAGCGGCCAGCGAAACACCGGTTTCAAACGAAAATGATGAGAAAGGTCAGAGAGAGAGAGAGAGAGAAAGAGGGAAGGCGGGGGCAGACAGAGATAGTGGACGATATGATGAGAAAACCGATTTGGACGAATTCAGCCTCCGGCGCGCATCGACAAACCGTTTTCATCGAGTTACGCGATCCGTACTCATAATGGGAATAAAACATTCCATTATGACGTTCCACCATGTCGTTAAGCATTTCATTTCAACTGACCGAATATTTTTCATTTTCTTCCTGTCGATATTGCGTATTCAAGTCTGGTCCTTATCGCGATTGCATCGTGCATTGTAAGATGGATTACAAAACATCGTAATGATTATTCGAGTTAAATGTGATCCTCTCTGGGACTGCTTTAAGAGTCTTCTTTCAAAATCAGCAGATAAACAGGGGCCAAGTGAACCGAGAGTAGTCATTCAATTTTGTTGCGTAAACGATTATCTGTTCTATGATATTTATTTGGAGATAATTATGTATA
Source organism: Solenopsis invicta (assembly GCF_016802725.1). Classification (NCBI taxonomy): domain Eukaryota; kingdom Metazoa; phylum Arthropoda; class Insecta; order Hymenoptera; family Formicidae; genus Solenopsis; species Solenopsis invicta. Next base: position 4,534,732 of record NC_052667.1, read on the forward strand.
TAAATTTATATTCAATATATTTCTTAAATGTTGAGAAGTGAAAAAAAATTGTTACGGACTATCGATTATTAAACTACGATTGACCTTTTCTTCTTTTCTTCTTGCTACCGAGACGTAAAGAACATCCCAGATGACTATACTCTTAAGTTAGAAATGGTACGTAATACTTTTCGCATATTTTTTTGAACCAGCGGAATGTTATTCTGTTAACAAAATGGCACTTTTATCATTTAATGTTGCTTTCTTTCACCTTAATATTGCTTTCGAAAAACGCGATAGTTCGCGTAAAGATTTCGCGCATCAGGAGTAATATTCGTGCTTTCTTGGGAGTTTTCTCGGGATAAATTTCAACGCGGCGCGGCGCGATACGCGTCGGTTAAGCAGGGCAACACGGCAATGCACTTAGGATAATGCTCAATTTTTAAGCTCGAGCGAAACTTTCGTGTTATTACTGCGCGATTGAGACGCGTTATCTAACGTCTCGTATAAATCATGCAAGTCGCGCGAAAGGGAATTTTCGTTCGAGTTCGTCAGAGTTGCCTCGAAAGATCAATATTTCGATCCTTCGACGCTGCATAAATTTGAAATCTAATTACACTCACGATAAATAAGTATTTATGACCTTCGATAAATGCGAATATTTCATCGTTATACCACGTCGGATAATCGACGTTTTGCGTTGGTTTTATTTTCATTTGTTTTATCTGCGTTTTTATAAGCCACGCGTCCATTTTACAAGCCATGCATAGACGGTTCTAAAACATGGTCACAACGGCACTCAATGACGGACCTTTCTTGTCTCGCGCAACTACTTTTTACCAGTTTGTCAAGGAGAGACGAGAAGAACGGTCAGTCGCTGATCACGCGATCGAGCGTGCAAAGCGTCGAGCGTATCAACGTTTCGAGAATCGATAATTAATGGCCCGGATGACCATCCGACGGTCGCAAACTCTTTCCTACCTTGACCTCGACCGCCGGCGCAGACGACCTTTCCTCTCCGTCGCGTCGCCACTTCCGGTCTCTGTCTCCATCCAGCCGATGGTTCCTCACGAGACCGTTCAGACTGCGATAGGAGAGCAGCCGACACATGTCGCTGGTGAGATCGGGCAGGCGATCTTTGCTGCAATCGCAATGGAACTTGCGCTGTGGCATCGCGCGACACGCACACACACGTATACGTATAGTCTCCTTCTTCTCACCTCGCGTCGTCTTTGACGTTCATCATTTTTCCCAGGTTGACGAACCTCGGGATCACTTCGATTAACCAGAAAAATTCGGGCGTGATGGACAGTACGTTCCTTTTAATTCACAGGAGAAGAGTTCCGTTGCACACATTATTGTTATTTTGCTCGGGATAATTAAGTGCTGTTCATTAAGCGCATTACATTTGCTTTTACATGTTGATTCGTTGAAAGTTATCGATCAGCTTATATAGAATTATACAGTCAGGTATTTAATCAATTTAACTTCATTTTAAACGTGTTATTACTGACGATCCTCGTTTTACGTCGATTTCGGTACGTGGCGAATTCGCGCGAGAGAATTAAATTTTCGAGGAAACTCTAAATAAAATTTTATAGTCGCAATCTCTTTCGAACTCGCAATCAAACTTGTTACAGCCAGTCACGAAGTTGATAAATGTTTTATGAGAAAAATTTTGATCAAATTTTTTAAATACATTAAAGAAGAAAAAAAAACGAAAATGTGTAAAAATATTTTTACAAACTGTATGTTAGATAAAATAATAACAATAATATACTTTCAAATAAAAAAAAACGTACGCACATTTAAATATTTTTTTAATGCCTGTAACAAATTTGACTGACTTCGTGATTTACTATATAAATTAAAAAAAAAGTATCAAAACACTGCACTGTCAATCAATAATGGAGAATCGTGATGGAGCATGGGAAAGAATTTAACGAGTGTCGAGTAAAAAGAAGCCGACGGAATCAATGAGAACGTATTCCTGGTGACGAAACGATGCAATTCAGCCAAGTGTTACAACACGATCGCACAAAATTGGGACGATCGAAAAAGATGTCTCGAGGCTACGCTGCTGTTTGGCACCATTCCGTGTAAATCGGCGAAACCACTTTTCGCTTCGTTCACAGCCCAGTATTTACCGATTACCTTTTGCTCGCTTTTCTTACATTACAAATAATTTAAATTACGACTAGACAAAATCTTATGGCAACTTTTAACTGTCATAAAAAAGGTTTTAACAACTACCTTTGTAAATCAAAATAAATAAAATTCGATCTTGAATTTTCGAACGCATTCAAAAAGTTACATATTTTTAGATAATATTTCAATACCTTTTTCTATTATCCTTAAATTTTTGCAATCTCTTTTTCAAACATATAATGAACTACATGATCCAAAAGTGATTTCTTAATCCGATTACATCTTGCCTTGTAAGCATATGTTAAATACACGTTCGCACTGCGGCACAAGTATATCCATCGAAACAAATGTATTTTGCATTTGATTCTACCACATCCCTAAACGATTCGATCGGCCGATGACCCATGGAGAAAAAAAAAACAATGAAAAATACATGGTTGTTTTTCCTGGGGCGGTAGTTTACTATCCTCGCTCGCGAGGAGCGTCGTGAAAAATCACGCGATGATCCACGAACGACTGGAGAGCGATGTCGAGCCGCGGGCAGTTCGCAGTTCGACGTTCGAGAAACGTTTAAAAATATCTGAGAACGTGAACGAGGTCATTTTCGGAAGACAAGCCGCGGAGGCCTTCGGAAGGTTGGAATTTACATGAACGAGGTCGAGAGCACGACTAAACTCGACGTGTGTAATCTTGGATATTAAAGAGGATCTCGGCGCTTATATTGATCTTACATATTCATTTGGATTTCGATATTTTATGTTCAATCCAAAATAAATGAGCTATAATAATAATAATAATAATATATTTAACAATATATATAAATTAAATAGCTGCTCCCTTTAATTGAATTTTATTAACAAAAATATTAATAATTCTATTAATAATTCTATTAACAACAATATTAATAATTTTTATCTGTGTTTTTAGTTTCATCTTTTATTACGTATAAAATAATAACATTGATGTAAATTATAAATTATGACACAGAATAACTAACTAAATTAAGCTGCTTTCTGCAGACATTTCAATATTTGTAAAATTATTATAAAAAGTTTTATACATGCCGGAATCGAAACGTTTGAATATAAATAAAGGCTGAATAATTTTGTAACATGCAATATGATTCAGTATACAGTTCGTTTATTCTTTTCATCAATGATTGAATTTTATTCCTCTAAGTCTTGTTTTAAGTTTAAAATTTTTATATATTATTCTTGTATAACTATTTTTAGTCACGCAAATTGTTTACACGTACAAAGTGATACTTTTCAGTTGTCACATAATATCGAACATTTTAAAATAAATGTCACGAAATTATATTTGTTTTTATTTTTTCGTACATTTTGTTTTAAATTACTTTCTTTATTTTCTGGAAAGGACAAAATTGAGTTTTATATTTAGGAATTGTATAAATTATTTTTATGCATGAATGTTTATAAGTTAAAAGCGCAACAAATTATACAAAATTTCAAAATATTTTTCGTGCAGCGTGCGTATAACGATGAATTACACGTTTTTTTATATCGATCGTGAGATGCACCGTTTTATAATGGATAACGAATAAAAATAAGTATCACACACAGATGGGTTAGGGGGCCACAAACTGCTAGATTTAGCAATTTTTTAAAATTATATTTAGACGAGAACCCACGTTTACTGCGTTCTTAATTATAGAGTGCGATTATCGGTAAAAAAAAACATGTTAAATTATCTCTCCTATAAAAAATTTAAATTATTTTCAAAATTAACAAGCGAACATTTGTCGTCGCAGTCACATATTTTTTATTAAATATTTTACTTTAATTTGATTTATAGTTAACATATCGTTAGTGGTAACGAGATTTTGGCAAAATGAATAATATTCTCTATTTAAATACGTGAGATCTTTCTAAATTCTCATACAAATTCTGTTCCGTTTAATCATTGTATCTGTATTCGTGTCTTCGTTTCAAAGACTTAGCGTGCAGAAACGAGGCACGGAATTACGCGCACCTCGGCTTCTCCTCATCGGCGTAGCAACGTAGCGCGCCGGTACACGATATAAAGGATAATCCAATTTCGGGGGCTTTCTATCCGTGATAGCGGGTCGGGAAAAGACAAGGGCAAGCTCATAAAGTTCGGGCCCGCGGGAGCGCAATACTCCGCCAGGTAACAACGAAGAGAAAGATGAAGAAGAACGAAGATTTTCTAGAAGATTACAGATGTAATGTGCATTGCGAAATTCAGTCTCCTTGCCCGTCTTCTTCTTACAGTCCTAATTACTTCGCTTACAATGACGTTATTTTTTACTGCTGAAAGATTTACAAGTTCTGTAATCATCATTCTATGAATTTGCTAATATTTTAATATCACCAATTACTTCATTATGATGAAATGTACAAAAAATAATTGTTATATTGACAAATTAATCAGTCTTATTTTTATTTGCATTTATGCTTCATAAATTAATATGCTAATAATATTATATTGAATAATATTTTTACACTAGCATTCACGTCTATATAATCAATCATTTAACAGAATGGGCATGCACTGCAGAGTAAAAAAATTTAATTGATTCTACCAGCAAACTTCGTTCGCCAGATATTGTGTGTGCCGAGAGACCAGAATTCCGCGTGTAACGGACGGCAATTAAAGACGGTTGCGGTGCAAGATAATCCGGGAAATTACAAATTCGTTCGACTCCCTTTCCATCCTTTGGGACAATCCTAATTAACTTGGTGCTACCGCACCCCGAAGAGGATATCCTTCGTTCACCGGTTCACGAAAACGTGCTTGACGATCTAGTTAGTTCGACCCGGAAATTTGGTGCTGTCCCCGGAGCCGGTGTAGCACAGCTTGCATAAGGTACAATTTAGATAGAATGAGCTTTTAGATGTTCAAGATAAAAATTCACCGCGTTGACAAGAAATATATTAGATAAATATTAAAACAATGCTAGCATTTATCTTAACGAGATATATATTGCAAAAATTCTTTAAATGTAATATAAAATGTCAATAATATCGAGAGGAAAAAAGCACTTTGCGTTAATAGTAAATTAATATTTATTAATCATGTTTAAAATTAAACATAGTTTCAATTTGTTGATATCGTTACAAATATGTATATTTATCTACTACAGAAATACAAGTTAATTAAATTCAATTTAGCCGCATACGAAAACACAAATAAAAAATCAATTCAGCTTTTGTTAATTTTAATTTTATTTACGAAAGCGATATTATTAAAAAAAAAAGTAATATTCGATATTTTCACCTCTTTATTCTTGTAATACTAATTAATTCTATGCAAAATAATCGGTATATCGCGTATACGCAAGGTAGAAAAAAGCAAGAAAATGAATAATCGATAAACTCTTTTGCGCGAATATACGAGAAATACCCAGGCTCCTTGCACGAGTTAAAATATTGCGAATTTCACTTCGAGTCTGACAAAATTGAAGTATTATTGGAAAGCGCATCAGCAACAATCGCCAATCGTATACACGCCGGAGTGCACTACAAGGAAATGATTCGAATACCAATAGCTGTTAATGAGAAATATGGAAACGGAATCATTGCGCCAGTCAGGAAACATCTGCAAAGTTAATGAATTCTTCTTTGGTGAATGGCACGAGGCGTCGACTTAATAATCAGAATCCTAGTAATTATCCTTGCTAATGAAATTCTGCCGAGATAATTAATATTGCAAGCATGGTTAATGTCATTAGAAACCGTTATTGTTGCTACAATTGTATACGTAATTTAAAGTATATATAAAATACTTTGCGCTTCTCGAATAACTAAAGCATTCGCTTTCCTTCGTCGATGTGACCAGAAGAAATAAAGAAAGTTTAAATTTAGAAAATCTTAAATAACTGTATTTGCGATTTTACTTGTGACAGCATTGTAAAAAAAATGCAAGTTAATAAAAGGATCGCGATTATTTTTAAACCTCAGTTGCTCTTAAAAAGATACGTTTGAAAAATCCAACGGCAGTCAATTGCGTTTGGACACGGAAGTTTCAAAACTGTGAGGAAAACTTTAATCTCGCGTGGAAGCATGCGTGATGAGAAGTTATCGGAAGACGCGCAGTATAAAAATGAAAGAGTTCCCGATCTATATATTTCCGCCGCTGAAAAATAGAGAAGCCGCGTTTCGTACGCCCCGCAACGTTGCATCGCGACAGTGCAACGGAGTAGCGTGTCTGCAGCGTCTTCCCGTTACATCTCGACTTTACAGCGTTTTGTAACATTTTGCAGCTGCGATCTTTATGTCCCTAGTACATTCCGCGTTTCTTCCAACAGTGCCATCGCCGTCGCGCCTTCAAACCCGCGCGATGGATATAACCCGGACGGGTTGCGTACTTTGGAAAAAAAGAAAAAAAAAACGCCAATTCATGAACTCAATCCGCGGCGGAGGAGGCTAGGATTTCTTTCCGTACGGCCGCTTAACTTAATAACATCGCGACGAAACACGAACGAAAGCTTAATAGGGAATTAAAACAGATTACGTCGCTGATAAGATGAAAAGTTTTCTAATTAACAACGAAATTTCTTTGCGGAATCGTCAGCGGCCGGGAGAACAATTCGCGAGTTTGAAATAATTCATCGAGGAGGAATAATCCCCCTCCTTTCTCGTCACAGGTGTTCTTGCTATCGAGAACCATTAGGTACACGATTACGCAGCGAAGTAATAAATTATCAAATTATTATTTATCATTCATTAAAAAGTCTTCGACATTGTTCGCAAATATTTGCAAATATAAATTTATTGCACACGCCTATACACTTTTAACGCGACAAGCTCGACACGTATTTATATACGTTGTGTTATCAAATTAATTTAATTAAATTTATTTATTTATCTTTACGAGTCGTGGAGCTACGTCAGTCGCCGGCGTTATTTATTTTAAATATAGAGAAAACAAATTTTAATGAAGATATCAGAGAGTTTCGCGGATAAAGTAAATACTAATCTACTTCTCTGCACACAACATGGTCCCGCATTGATTCTCGACGTTAGTTTATCTTAATTCAATTGAAATTATAACGTATAGCTTCGCTTTTTGAATGCTGCGTTTTATTGCGCTTGTTGGTTCCAACTAGCAACAAACGAACAGGATAATGTGTGCATTATCAAATATTGATAATTTTATGAAATTACACAAATTTTCAAAGGGTTTTAATGTTAAATTTTCGTAATTACAATTTACATTATTAATACAAATTAAATTTATGAATAAATATGTAACGTATAATTCAACTCGTCTCAAATTTAGCGCCGCCTTTTTGATACCGGGGCACAGATTCAGATATGAAACGAGATACACATTCGCGCGCGAGAGAAGTCAGGCTGAGTTACGGATTCCGCTGAACGAGGTGAAAGCAAGCGCGAGCAGGCTGGAACGCGATGTAGGTAAGAATTTCGAAGTTCAAGCCCGTACATAACGCAATGTTTCCGCAATCCGCTTATTCCGGCCCAGAAATTCTCGCCGCCGCCGTCGCCGCCGCGGCCAGAGTTGCAGACGGCGGTTCGCGCCCCCGCGAGAAGAGGCGATGCGAATTTCTTTCGCGAAATGGAACGACGACGGACGGCCATCCGGTCGCGCAATCCGTTGCTGACCTAATAACGTTATCGCGAACACCGCGAGAAACAATGAGCGCGATGCATCAAAACAAACTACGGCAGCTAGACGCGCCAAGGAAATTACTGGCGTCTCAATGAGAAAGGAAAATTTCATTCCTCTCTTGTGCGAGCGGCTTTATCGCGCCAGGAGTATAATAATTTTCTCCCTCGCGCGAAATTGAGGTAACAATGGAGTACGAGCGAGGATAAATAACGCTTGAACCGACTCCATCCAATCCACCATGGGAATTTCTGGAGATTCTTATTAAGATTCCGTTATATCCGTCGCGAACAATTTATCTTAGCCCGTCCGTGTTCCGAAATTTTAATATTCGGAATATTAATTTAATTAATTCGAAATGGCACTTTAACTTGGTCGCATCGGATGTCTGTGTAATTCTCTTAAAAAGTATAAATGGATTTTTTGCTATATTCCTGGGATGAGAGACGAACGATCTGACGAGTTAGTGGAGCTAGATAACGTGCTGATAATACGGCTAGCTGTGTGTGGAAAAATGAAATCAGCAGATTTTACGGCAGACTTATATACGTTCCGCTACACGGCGTAGATATCGTAGAACAAACGGTAACTTCGCTTAAAGACAAACATTTCGCGGAAACTTTTCAAGCGCTTGCGCCAGATGCCGTAGTAAAAAGTTATATCGGGAACTTTTCTTCGGGATCCTAATATCCTACGGGAGACTATCGTTTAAGACAAATCTGGTGCAATCGTTTCGGCCAGATGTACTTGACTCTTTTTTAACTTTTCACTGATCCGAGGCGCAAAATAAGCGTACAGTGTTTAGATTTCCAAATATAATAGCTGCAATATATATAGCGGTAGATATATATAGAAAGTCAGGAAAATGTTCTCATTGAAAGTTCGGAAATACATTTTTTAAAAAATTTGTGTTAAAAACACTGAAAGAAAAACTTCCTTAATTTTAATAAATATTTATTCGAATATTATTTACTAATAAAATATTTACTTACGACAAATAAATAGTTGCTCTATAAAAAAATGATACTTAAAAAAATTTTAATTCATGGTCTTTATACTAAATATTTATTAAAATTTAGTACTTTTTCCCTCACTCTACATTTCCACAATTTTGTTAATTTTTTGTTGTTGTAAAAATAAAAATTATATCTAAAATATTCAGATCTGATAAATTCCGTCTATTAATAATATATACTGCGTTATTTATTACGACGGCAACCTCTACGAGATTTTCACAATATTAAACATCTCGATCGAATGTTCAATAAATAGCATGGTTAATTACTTGCGTTATACTTAGGACTAGCGATGCATGCGTGTTATAGCAGCACGTATTTACGGTCGTCGCGCATTCTGTCTGGGCGTTGCCGATAAGATCGTTAAATTCCGTCGTTCCCTCTAATCGCGGTACATCACCGATGTTTAGCTACGGGCGTGTTGAATGCGATAAATGCCGCATATACACGGGCACAGACACATACACCTCGGCAGCGGCGGCGGCGGCGGCGGTCCGAACAAGTGCCGTGATCGGACGGACGAACTCGGTCAGTGAATACACGATGCGCACAAAAGCTCGTACGCTAACGTTTAGCCACCTGCGAAACGGCAGGCGCTCTCAAACGAGCACGGAACCGACTGACGAGCCTGCCTCGTGCGTGAGGCGCACCATCGCGGATCGCGACTCGCGGCCAATTAATTGGCCCGATTATCGCTCGTCGGGTCTCAATTAGTCTCGCAGTACGTATTGTGGGTACACCTCCATGAAATTCCGATTCGCCCGCCTTTCGCACTCGTAATCGAGAGGCGTACGCGCACGTGCGTGAGACACGCTTCGCGAATGCGGATATTATTACGAGTGGAAATGCGACTCTTCCCTAACATGGAAAATTTCTGAATTAAAATTGAAGACGGCTGCGGTTGAGACTTACTATTCACATTATTTTTGCTAGAGTTCATCATTTTGCTCGATAAGACAAGTCGATAAGACCCATTTCATACAAAAAAAAAATCTTTATGTTTCGTATTAGGAATACTTTTTTTGAATTAGCAAAATCGGCAATTTTGATAAAAAATTTCATATGCAACAAAGTATAACTATTATCGGTTGCTAACTTTTGGCGATAAAACTTAAACATATTTACTATGATTTGGATACAAAAATAGAAGTTAATGGTACAAATTAAATAAATTTGGAGCCTTTAAAAAAAAAGTTTATAATAAGCGACTTTACGCTAAGAAAAAAGTCACGCAAAGCAAAGATTTAAATGTGTAAGGAAATAATCTCATTTCACCACGAAGATCTTTGGGCGTTGCGTTCCGATAAATTTAACAATATTACGCGCACACAGGCACGTATAAAATCACAAAGACTCGAAGCGATTCGCATCGTGGCCTTTCGATGACTCATTATTTTTGCTAATGGCGACATTAGCCGCTCGAAAAATTATGATCGTTACAAGCTACCGCTCGCCCGACGCGCAAGGCTAAACGATAGCAAGATGAAATCACGAAAGCGTGAACAAACAGTGAAATACGCTCTAACGGTTAACTATCGTTTCGAGACAAACTAACGACGAAGTAACGACGACGGTCTCGTACAATGATGTGGCCCGGCCAATTTTCCAGGATACCACGGAATAATTGCGGCCGGAACAGCCGAGTATAATAATTTTCGCATCGTCACGCGATGCTAAGATGTACCCGCCGTTCTCCGTGTTCTCGTGACAAGGCAAGGTGCCGATAAGAAATATCCCGGAAATCTGATTCTAATAACACCTTACAAAGTTATAAGAAATGCCGAAATTGTCTTTTAAATCTTGATTTTATATCTTGATATCTAAATAATAATTTATATTTTTATTTGTTAAAATGCAAATAATCGACCATCGTGTTTAAATTTCTCGTAGTGCACGACGCATCAAGCATGAATTAGATTTAAATGTATTTTAATAAGTACATTATTTGTAAAAAGTATATTTATTCCAAAAAATCGATATATTTATTTTTTTTTTACTACCTATGACACGCCTTTCAGGTAATATTTCAACCGCAAAGCGCATTTTTATATGAAAAATATTTAAGTGAGCCTTATTCGGGTCTTGGATTTTAAATATTTTAATATCAGCTGCGCTATTATTTATTTTGCTCGGAAGTAATTACATTGCTGGCATTTAGCGGCGGAAATTAAATCAAGTAAATTCACATTAATTTATCTGGATGCTATCGCACGGCGTTTAGTTCGAGTACGATTCAAGCGCAGTAATCGAGCGTCAGCTGAGACGGTCGCAAATTACACAACGCGATTGTCGCGGGGAATGGCGCGCGACACAATGCGGAAAACTTGACGGTGTGTACCGCTGACGTAAACCTCGAAGCATGTTGACTTTACATCGAATGGTTTCGACCATTCACTCCTCGTTATCCATTCCGTCGCGAATGCTGCGTTTCGATAAGCCAGCTCGGAGTTATCATATATTGAGAGAGTCTCGATGAAGCCGAACAACAATATGCCGTTTCGTATATTGGGAATAAAAGAAGTGGGCGAAAAGAATTGTCCTCGATTTTCCGATTTTTATTTAATATAAAAATGAATTTGCGAGACCCTTTAAAATTAAAATAAATAGAAATCATTTTGAAATTAATTCTGCGTGTAATTTTCAAGATTTCTTTTTTATAAGATTTTACATATTTGGCAATATATCAACTTGCTTTTTTTTCTGGGGACCATTTTTGATTTTACCTTCGAATAATAGCCACTTCAATGTAAATTCTGACAATGGCAATCGCGTTTGATAGGAGCGCGCGTGTTACGGCAGAATAGCAATTTCAGAAAGGGTCAGCGCTATGAATCGCGTTTACACGAGTTTATGGGGAGTCATAAAACGGAATCGTAGTATCTCGCGCGGGTCGAATGCACGTGTAACAACTTTTCGGCACGTTGCTACAACTGCGGCAACGCGAGTATTGTATCTGCGAAGCGAGTTGTCGAAATATTGTCAAATCGTATCGAGGTTTAAGTTGACTGCAACCTGGATCACTGTAAAGTTGCTAAAGAATCCCCCCAGAAGTTCTCATGGGATCTTTCGAAGGAGTCGAATTGTGCAACGAAGAATTGAAGCTTGATGCTGATTTACATTTTTGAATAAAATACTTGATTGATAATAAATTATTCATTTTTAAGTGTTTAGATCTCTAAAAGTATAATTATTATACTTGACTGTTCACGGTTTAAAAAAAATTAGCATTGTAGAAATAAATGCAAAGTTATAACAGCAATCGATTGTCTTAACGGCTAAATACAATTAAAGAAAATGTAAAGGAAAAATTAAAATGTGTACAATTTTATAAATGCATAGGATTCCTTTTGAATAATTCGACAAGGTAATTGTATTACATCGTGAATTAAATAAAAAAAAAGTACGTCGTTTGCACGTTGAAATATGTAACAGAGTAAAAGGAAAGGTGTAATAAGACTCTTCGCGCGACGTAAAGTGTAATGGCAGAAAATGTGTGGTCAACAAATGTTAGTTTTGATGTTACGACGCTCTCGCGGGAATTTCACTTATGTTAATGTTGGCAAAAGTATTACGAATGGCACACTACGTGGTGTGCGCAACTCTTTATGCGGCGCGAAGATTTTACGAAATATCTCGTTATTAAATAAAGTAAAGAGAATAAAGAGGAATATTTAATAAAAATTAATGGTACGAAGAGGAAATGTGGCTCCACACGGAAGAGGATTTTCTTATCGCACGCAAGAATCAATGAATATTCTCCTTTCATCAAATATTCCATTACTAAATTAACCGCCTACATTAAAGGAAAATATAATCGAATAATTTCCCATATTTAAAACGGTTTTTAATAATTTCACTGTTAAATTTATAAAGCTCGCGGTGAGAGAGAGAGAGAGAGAGAGAGAGAGAGAGAGAGAGAGAGAGAGAGAGAGAGAAGCCAGAAAAAGGAACCTCGCAGAGTACGCAGTACACTTTCAGATCGTAATGCGGTATTATAACTCGGCGACGGCCAACGTCATATCATTATTAAAGCGGATGCAGCAAAAGGTGAGCGCGGCACGGCGCTGCCGAAATGTTGCCGAATAATCAACGCGTCCCGCGCGCGTCCTTTCTCCTCACGCAAAACGGCAGCTAACGAGAAACTTGGACGCGAAATTATGTGCAAGTCGAAAGCGTTCCGGAAACTACCTTACGGAATTTCTCGGCGTGGCCAAGATTCCGTCCAAAAGCGCTCGTATTCGCCGCCGCCGCCGCTGCCGCCGCTGCGAAACTTGCAGCCGACCACCTATAGTCGGAACTTGCGACTCGAGAAGAGATTGCTCCGAGCACTCGGCTGTCCGCCCGCGGCAACGAACGTTGCTATTATCGCCGCTGGATGCACCGCTGCATCGCGCCGCGCCGCGCCACGCTGCGCCGGCCACTACTCACTCGTACGCGTCTCGAAAACGGAATGACGTTATTAACGAGCTCGTTATCTTGCCAAATAATAACTGCCATGACGAACGACTGCGTGTAATAACCGTCACGATAATTGCGGAGACAAAGCGGCCGGGCAAATTCCCAGACGCGAGAATTATGCATTCTGGCGCGCGCGTGCAATGGGTTAATCTGCGCGCCGATAACGGAGTATGCCCTCCATTGCCTGATAAGAACTAAGCGAAAACTTGATAAAGCGGAGGAATATAAGTACTATTTGTTTCATTTCTCGTGCTTGTAAACGCGATCTAAAAAGCGATTTGATTTTTATTACATTTTTTGTAGCTGATGTTAATTTATCAGCGGAAAAATATTATAATAAGCGCGCTGCGATGCTACGAACATTTACGTCAGAGAGAAAAGTTTGCAATTATTAATTAAGCTAAAATTAGTAATGCCAACTAATTAACACAGTACAAATAATTAACTACAAAATTTCAGATATTAATATTTTATATGTAAAAATTTTCTCTCTCTCTCTCTCTCTCTCTCTGCTTTATTTTTACCTTTATAAATTTTATTGTCAGACGGGTAAAGAATTGAACGTGGAATGTTACAAAGTTCTGAATTATGTTGCACGTACGTCGAATTGACTTGATTTAACTCCGAAAGAACAATCGCATGGTTAATTAATTCTGCACGTATCGTTTCAAGTTGCACGATCACGCACGGAATTGCGCTCTCATCTGGATACCAATCAACTCAATTCGATTTCCGTGAGACTCGACACCGTGACGCTTTTCGTTCGACGAATACAGCGCATGTTACTTGCAGCTGAGCGAAGAATGCGAATACTCGATCGAACAGTAATCATCAATCTAAAAGTTATACAAAATCTAACCGGGATAATTCAATAAGTTTGAACGTACGTAGCTTCGAAGTCGGGAAATTCATGGATTCGCGAAAGTGCGAGATTTTTGGGGATTCAAAGACGGACGGACGGACGAGTGTAACGAGAAGCAACTTAAAATATGATTGCAATCATTAACAAAGTCGAAGACGCGCTTTTCGTTGTCGTTAATGAAACAGCCGTGTAAATGATTCAGTTTACTAACATTTATTAACAAGAAAGCACCGGGAACACATCTCGCTAATAATTCACCAGCGAGAGCCGCCGCGTATTATTTTAATCTATTGTAACAGGCGGACCTGTGCCGCGTAATACAGCACCGCAGAAAATTAAACGGCACTACTAATTTTCTCTTTTGTGCAATACCGGCTTTACCGAGGGTTTCCATATTTGTTTGCGGTGGCCTTTACATGTACGAAAATCTCGACTAACGATGCAAGTTAGCCGAGAGCCACTCACATAACAAGATCCCGTACACGTACGCGCAAATTAAATAGCCGGGCGTATGTGCACGCTCTCGGTCGTCACGTCGAAATCTAAACAGGATTCGAAAGCTTTCACGTGAAAACTACGGCATTTCTCACCGAGGTCCGGAAAAGCGACGTCCGCCGGGTTTAACGTAAAGCTTACATCTAACACAGCGTAACGTTATACACACGCGACGCGTGACAAAGCAACGGAAAACTAAACAAATGCGTTCGTTTACGAAGGATGGAAAATAAATTGAATGTGCGATCGCACGTTTTTCTCTTCTTTTTTTTTTTTTTTTTTTTTTTTTTTGAAATAAATATACTCTAATAAATTAATTTACGTTAATAAATTTGTATTTCTTTACATTAAAGCCATTCTTGAATTAATATATGTTACGTAAAGTTATTTAAAGAATATTGAGGTTAAATGCCAATTATGTTATTGCACTAATTATTTTTATAAAAATAACACAATGCAGATTACGACCCATTTAAAAGCCGAATTAATAATCAGATTAAGATTTATGAACGAAAATAATATATTGTACCCGTGTCTAAATTTTAAGCGAATGAAACTGTGATAATACGAATAAACAAGGTGTTTCCCTTGATATCCGCAAAGTGTATCATCGGCAATGAGGAAGAAAGCCATTTTAATGCTTATTCGAGCACATTAGTGCAGATAGACTTGTTTAATTGCACGATAGAACGTGCAATACGTAACGATAACGCACGCGCTATCGATCTAACTGATCCACAAGAACACACACGCGGCTCCGATCGAAACCGGCCGCTCGCGCCGATTGGCCCACGGATATACATGTGTGTTCTCCACGTATAATCTATGATATCGAAATGCCAGATTAAACAAGGATATTGCATTGCGCTCGAACGCAGAGGCGCGGCGATCGGAATGTCGCGTTGCATTGCGCATAGCGACGTATCGTTATGCACGTGAAAATTATCGATCGAATGCCATATCGTTAATATAACTGATCAATTCGGTATTAGCTAAAAGCAAGTGAAAATTTAACAGGCGCATGAGAAATGTCATCTGGACGCAACGTATCGCGGCCGTCATTGTTTCGTGATTGACGTAATCGCAATTTGCGCAATAGCTTATGGCATTGCAAAATATTGACGGTAAACTTGTGACGGTGTGTGCACTCTCGATAACGTTTCATCAACGGATTTTTTTTTAATCTACGATTATTTAAATATTTTTTCTTGAATTGCTTTAGGATAATTGTATTTCGAGTATCTCTTTCCTTCACGCATACACACACATGTAATTTTACAAGATGCCAATTGCTTGAAATTATACGATCTAAATTATTAGTTAGTTTCGCGACAATTCTAACATATCGAATCGTTATTAAATGCATCAAAGTTCCAATTTTGTATCATTCGACATTCGGATTAAAGAAAGTTATTCTTTCACAGCTATAGACCTAGAATTCTCAATTTCAATGCCAATAAAAGATTTTCAGTCGGATTCAGCTTAGATATCCGGTTTTTATTCGCGGGCATTGACAATCCCCGGAGTCGAGCGGCTCGGCTTCTCTCGCGTCGCATTGCTTCTCGATGCAATCTATTCGCGAGTAAAAGTGCATTCGCATTGCATACCGACGTGCGCGGCGTTCGCGCCGACTCTCGCTGCGCGACGCATAGGGAAACGAGTTTACGTGCAAGATACACGCTGCCGTTTGTGTCGCACGTATGTACGTCGCGAATCAAGACGATGACACGTCAATAAATCATTCGCGACAACGGCCGGGGCGTTCAACATTGTTCCGGCAAAATTTACGCGGCACGATGCGGCGATACGGTCGGACGAAATACAGTGCTCGGACAATATCGAGTCGATACGTCGGTTCGAGAGTCTAGCAGAGATGTTCGATGAACAATGGGATTATTCGGATGGAGTGTTTCGCGCGCGCGAGAGAGGCACGTTGTAGGACACCCGCCGTCTGCGCCCTCGATCGCGGATTAATTTGTCATTAATGTGACGTCATTATTGTTCGTGCGACGGTAATCTTTTGAATTTCAGAGAAGCAAATACACACGGGAAAATTATTCCTGGCGTAACGATGCGGACGATGAATTTTTCTTTAAAATAATTTTAATCCGCAAGTTATAGATGCTTAGTGCTCGATTAACTTTTCTTGTTAAGGACAAATTAGTTTTAGGCCACGAAGTTAACAGATCGAGAAAGAGATTAACCTAGAATCCATCGAGTACCGCTTTAACTTACTTTTCGCGATAAGTAGTTAAGGATTAGCCGTATGCAGATGAGAAGGCGTTAAAGTCACCGAACGATTAAATGCGTTCTACGCAACGTTGCAGCGATTAACAAAGTCACTAACAGATTTAGAGAATTTTACAAAATATTCTATCAATCAATAAAAGGTCTCATAATTATTCATTATTTAGTAATTAATTTCTAATTATATTATTCATTCTATAATTAATAATTAATAAATAATTAAATAGTATTCTATTTCATTTTATCACAAATAGAATATTTCATTTATTTTAAATTAATAGTAATTTCTAATGAATAGGAGACACACCGCAGAGGAGACACAAACTGCAACAATTCTATTACGACATGTCCATGCAACCACGACACATATTGTCACCGCAAGACTCGTCGAGCAACTAACCACCTCTCTGCCATCGCTTGTACGTTCCTTATCTAATCACTGCACACCGGTCTGCGACACATTATATTATCTTCGTTAATTACACCCGGACACAGCGCGGCGCCGCGTCCGTATCGAATCTTTTTCCCCAGCGTGTTAACGAAATTACGTTCCTGCGACGGAAGAAAGACACGGGACGAACCAGGAGTGGGATATAACAGGATTAACTCGCGCGAGCAGGAGTGTACTCGCGTTAAAGAGCGCGTGGATACTGCATGCAACGCGCATGTTTCGCTCGGTGAGCGCCTCGTGGGCGAACGCGGAGCGGAGCGGAGCGGAGTGGAGTGGAGCGGAGTGGCGCGATGCCTGCCTACGCTCGACAGCGACTCGAACGCGCCTTCCTTCTCGCTGACCTTCCCCAATGCTGTGTCGCGTGACCGCGGCCGCCGTCGGCCGGAGTGTGCCACGCCACGTGTCGTACCGTCGTGCGACTCCCTTCAGCTGCATTTTCCTGCGTTTAACTTGTCTGCGTCGAGAGATATATGGCGATCCGCCTAATACGAATATCTGCTCCAGAAGATGGATAGAAGGAGAGACACGGGGAAGGAAAGAAGAAAAGAGATTTTCCTTCATTTGTGCCCGAATTACGTCGTACGCTGATTGTGAGAGACACGTTTGGTGAAATCAACCAAAGTTTAGTTAGTGATCGAATTAATTTTATAGTTGTAATTATTAAATATGTAGCTGTTTTGAGCAAACGATTATTTTCGTACAAGTAATTATAAAAAGTTTCGTTAAATGTAACTAAGCTTTTGATACCAGTAAGTGCAAAATTCACTTCATCACTAATTAAACTTTGGTTGATCTCACCAAACGATTTCTTTCAGTGTGACTTATTCGTGTCATTTATCGACCAAACGCATATATTGGACGTAATATAATTTAATTGCAATATATAAATATAATTTTTCCCTCTCGAAAAAAGTGAAAATGCAAGAAACTCAGCAGAAAAAGGTTTCATATGTTTGCAGAAATAATATTGTTAATATGCAATTCTATACGCGCGCGGGAAATATTATAAAATAATAAAGATCGTATTTTACAGTATTTTAATAATTAAAGAAATCTTTTTTGATAATTTACCTGTCGCAACGGTGGATAAATGGAGCGCAAGTTATCGAGCACATTCTCCGTTATTAACATCACAATACCTGACGTAATATCGCACGCAATTGTAATTAATAATAGACTTGTCACAAATAATCCATCGAATTATTAATTCCGTTAACCTGCTGCAATTATTTCTTTTCGAGCGCGCGGTGTCCCATTGACGGAAGCGGCCGGCTCGCGCGGAAGATAGAGGCGCGACGAGGTTCAATGCACGACGCGCCAAATCGGGGTTACGACAAATCGTTACGCCACACTTCCGCGATCGTATGAAAAAGGGTTTACGGCACGCGCAAACGTTTAGCTTAGCAACTCGACACCGCCGCGCCGTACAGTATCTCGGCTCTGAAATTATACGTGTTGTATTTGCCAGACGGTTAAACGTCATGCAGCTAGCAGTTCGAGGTCGCGTCTCTCGATCGCGGAAATGCGTCGAAAACACGTACGGAGAGGTATACAGAACGCGACAAGCTGTATCCTTTGGAGAAAGCATTTTGCGATTTCGCATCTCGTGCAAATAATTCTATACATTTATGTAAATTTAAATTTCAAATTAATAATTGAATAAGTGCATAACATGTAAGTACATACAATACGTACAGCGTTACGTATTTCGATATCTATTTCGGCGAGAGAGCTCTCACTGTGCTAATAACACACGTACTGTCTGCATAGCAAAATATTAAATTTATTTAATATTACTCCAGTGAAATATCAGTTGTCATTACTACTCCTGTGTTACCACAAATTCTACAAACCGAATTCAAGTTCCGCACAGTTGCAAAAGCCACTTCGTTATAATTAATTATGAGCAGCGCGTATCGTGCGCAGGCACGAAAGGCATGAAAAACTATGTGTGACGGATCCGGGCGCGCGCGCCACACGGCGATAACAAACGCGCGATAATAACGGTGCTCGCGGTACGCGAATGCGATGCTTTCGCATTCCATTAGCACGCCGTGGTATCCACGGTAAAGTGCGAAATGAAAGACACTCCTCGCTATTTCGGTATCAGCCGCGTAAAGGAGCCGCGACGAGAGCGCGCGTCGCGCCCGCTTGAGCGTCTCCGAACGCAACGGAGTAAATTTATCTTAACGCGTACGAACGTGAGGCCGTTTACGTCTTACCGTCTCTTTGTGCCGCGAGAACGAGTCGCGAGATTCGCGGAGACGACGAGACACGTCGTTCTCGCGACCCACCGGTGCCGGTAACTCGAAACCGACATGAAGGAGCAAACGACCCGCAGCCTGTATGTTCAGTTGCCTCACTTCGGCGTAAACTCGAAAACGGACGCCGCCCGACGAGACCGTCGAGGATGCTTCTATTTCGGAGATTCGGCGTAGATCTATTGCCGCGAAACGTTGATGCTGTTGCTATGCACCTGTTACCGCTGGAACGCTAAAATTATCGATACGCGGCTGTGGGCGCGCTTTGTTTTCCCTTTAGACCGAGGATGCGTTGATTGATCGTGATGAATAGAATCATTTTGTATCAAAAAGCGCCGCCGCTCTCTCTCTCCGTCGTCGCGAACGCACAAAGCATCGCTTTCAACTCCGCAATATTCAGACACGACGTAGATAGAACTAGGTGTCAGTCACTTTACAAATAGCGACACGCGGAAGACATTTTGCTCGGGACAATTCGTTTCCTTTTAAATCCCCTTGTCTAATTTTTTCAAAATTGTCTTTTAAAAATACGAAACGAGGAAGTATGTACCGCAAAATCTCTTTAAAAATTCAGCAAACTTTTTTACAAATTAATAACCGTTTAAATTTTAAATTCATCGTGTTTAGATATCGTATTCTTCGAGACAAATTTCGTAGAGGGTACGCTTGATTATTTCTTTGACACGCTGCAAGCTAATCATCTTACACTGAGAGAAATGTTTAGTAAAATCAACAAACGTTTGGTTGAATAGTAGTGACCAAATGAGTTTTGTAGTTAGAATTATTAAATAATTTGTAGCCTTAACCAAATAATTATCTTCATACAACAAATTACAAAAAAATTTTGACATTGGATTTATGCTGTGATTTATTTATTTGCGTCTGACATCCCGCGTGGCTCTTGAGTTCATTATTTCCTAATTTTAATTTATTTATAAGAGCCTTAACCTTTGTTTATTTTGTTTGACAGAAAGTTTTGTTAAATGTAACAGAGTTTTTGGTACCAGTAACTACAAAATTCAATTGATCGCTATTCAACCAAACGTTGGTTGATCTTACCAAACGATTTCTCTCACTGATCATTGTAGACATTGTTTGTATGACGATTCGGCGCTTAAGATAACAATTGTCAGCAAAGTACAACGTTGAAGTGTATTTTGTTTGGCCAGCCTCCAGCGGTGTGCTGTCGTTTATCTAAACCCTCAAAGAGGCAAACCGATTAGACTTCAATTAATTAATGTAACTCTTTTAAAATATATTTATAAAATACATAGAGCACTGATAATAAACCACAAGCGGTTTTGAGAATGCAAAAAGTCGTTTTAGCTGCGAGCAGTGAAAATATATCATAACTTGCGACGTGCGTTGTTTAATTTAAAGTACAAGTTTTAATGGAATCACGTTTAACGATTAAGCCGTCAAACACACAGCGACTGTGTATGGCGTGTGATATTGACAGGTAAGATCAACGATGCAGCATTTTTTTTCCTCCCACGGAGTCTCGCAGATCACGGAAACACCGCTGCGAGGGCAAAAACGACGACGAGACGCTTTCGGTGTTGAAACGAAACAAGGTTTCATTGGGAAACAGATACGGGAAATTTTGGTTCCGGCGCATTTTCCGCGGTCACGCGAGCTCAACTCTCTGTAAATAAAAGCGCACTATGCAAATGCAGAAATAGCGTCATTATTCTCTTCGGTCGTGCACC
The DNA here is from genome assembly GCF_016802725.1 of Solenopsis invicta. Taxonomy (NCBI): domain Eukaryota; kingdom Metazoa; phylum Arthropoda; class Insecta; order Hymenoptera; family Formicidae; genus Solenopsis; species Solenopsis invicta. The sequence continues at coordinate 4,555,968 of NC_052667.1, forward strand.
GTGATACTCTCTTTTATCCCGAAGCGATAAATATTTCCGTGAGCTTCGTCGGAGTCGGTGTGACAAAAGCACAGGCTTGTTATTCCCGTGAAAATGGTACGATGTACGTGTGCACGCGCGTGTGTACGTGCGTATGCGTGTGTGGTTGTGTAGAAATGCGAGCGAAATTAAAAAAATGAAAGATTGCGTCGGTCGCTCGATCCTCTCGTGTTTTCTGCGCACTGTGGATGTCCGGATTCGTGGACATATCCTATGCATCAGCGAAGGAAGCAGCGTAAATTCGAATTTTTCATCGAACGTTTCTCGGTATTTTTTCTGTTCTGGAAAACGATTTTCTGATCCACGGAAAGGATGAAGAGATGCGAGTGCAAAAGACAAAATGCAATCGAAGAGTTTTCTACGAAAATCAAACGAGTCTATTTCTTTTTTTTTTCGAAATCTGAATTATGACGCAAATGATTCTCCATAGGTAAAGCGAACAATTTTATTCCGACGAGAATCAAACAGAAAATAAAAAAATATAAATATGAAGAAATGGTAAATATATATAAAATTTCTGGCAAGAATCGAACAAGTCTAGAAGTTAATTTTTCTTTTTTATGATTTTTTCGAAACGTTAATCCTAAAACTTAAATCTTTTCTTGTAATATATTCCGCAGAAAAATTGCCATATTTATATAAAGAGAGACATTAAAATACGTATTTGATTAAAAACATTGTAAAATTTGATAAATAAACAGTGAAAAAATTGATTTATATTTTAAATAACTTAAATAACAATTTTCTTCTTTACCTTTCATTTCTCTTTTCTTTAATATTATTTATTATTAATATTTCGTTATTTATGTAACAAAAGGTAAATGTAAATTTGTCATATCGCAAATTGCCAAATTGTTTCACATCCTGGTAATATCGGTCTCGCTGCGCGAGTATCTCTCTCTTATGAAAATATCATTCGTCGATATTATACATTCTTTATTCCGGCAGTTTAATGTAAATCTTTTGATACGCATACGCGTACTGGCGACTAATGGATGATGTAAATCGCAGTGCAAATCTTGTTTCCCTTTGCTCCGATGGAAACGCGATATTTAAAATTAACGTTTCGACAATCTCGCAAGGGAGATATCGCGCGCTCTCGATGAACGATAAACTAAATGCGGCGGAAAAGAGGAAACGCGCGCCATATCTGGATTTAAGCGATCACAATTCCATATTCTACGCGAAATAGACGGCGATGCAAATTAAAAATCTCGCAATCAGTTAACGGGCTGATACGCGATATTTAATGAAATATCGACTAACGAGACATATCATTGAAAATGCATGATCAGAAATAAACCAGATATTCCCCGGCAGCCGCGCTCCGCGAGGCAGATAATACCTTCGATTGCGGGATATTTAATTATTTTCTTTTTCAGTGTACATACGTGTCAACGAGGCGAACTGCGAGCCCTCGATGTCGCGCACATCTCGAGAAATATAGCACGTGGAAAGCTGGGATCGATTGTGACAAGATACCGCTGCAACACCAGCGATAACTCGACCTCCTTGATTACCGTACGCGCCGAGAGAGAAGATGGAATTACGCTTCCTGTAACGGGTGGAGCGAAGTAGATCCCACCCGCAAAGTATTAAAACTCCAATTCGTTCCCGCGTTTTTAAATGTTTTTAAAGAAGGATCCTTTTGCAACAATCTAGAAAAGATTCTTGCGTTCGCTGCGTTTGCCGTGTTTGCTGCGAAACGCTTAATTTCCCGATCCCATTTAATTCTCTCTTGCGTTAATTGGAGCCCGTTGAAATTGAAACGGAACGACTATCGTGTCGCTGCATTATACCGCGTCGTTTGACCGCGTAATACTGAAATTGTTACGGCGGGCGGCACAATAAGGGGCTGAAACCGGTTTCAGCTTGTGTCAGCTATGTCTTTATCCTCTATTAGATAGAAAGCTCGCTTGCGCAATACCTCGTGAAACGCTCTAACCAGCTACTGTGTCGAAATACGATAGTAAGTTATACAATAGTGACTAGGCTAATGTTCAAGTATCTTTGTGTACGATAGATAACGTTTAAGATTAAATGCAACAATGAAAATTATTTGCTCAAAATTATTCGTATGCATTATATATTTCATAAACGTGTTGCTGAAATCCGAAAGCTAATGATGTACTTTACCTTTTTTTTTTTAAAAAAAAAGGCGCCAGAGATATGTACTTCTCGAATAAAAAACTTTTGTACTAAAATCTAAGTGATAATGCAGCTTAGCATAATTATAAATTAGTGATTAGCCATTTGATTTTTGTGATAGTAGAGAATTCCCCTCGGAATGTAGAGAAAAAATAAAATAAAAATACTTTTATTATATAATTTAAACTCAAGTTACTGAGTTCAAATTATTCAAAACTCGATCGGCTCTGCCAATGGAGATCCGATAATTTCTTGGCGCGAGACAATACCGTCTCTCTTTATTACATCCATAAAAATCGAAAGGTGTTTAATTAAGATTTAGTTTTATTTTTCACATCCCCCTTTTATAATTTTTGAAGAGTTATTAAAATTAAAGTAGATTTCTCTAATTAAATTCTCTCTTTCTGCGAAACGTGTGCAATTTATTATTATGATAATTTCGCGCAAATATTTAATTTTCTGTTACAAAAAAAGAAAATCATTCGCAAAGCCATCGCGCTCCTATTCCACTGCTATTAACTCCCAATTAGACCCCCGCGGGTCACTCGTTCTCTGTAACGCGCAGTGTCGCTCGCTCGTCCCAAATCGCTTCCGAGAGAAACGTAATTCGATTCCGTATCCTAAATTTACAAGCAAGTGCACATGTCCCCGCTGACGCCGCAGGCAGGTCAGCATCCCGCTTCGATCGACGCGACGGTTCGTACACGTCGTCGACGTCGGCGTCGGCAGCGATCGCACGTCCGTGTTTTTCCCGCTGGTCTCCTGTCATTGACGTCAGCGAAAGACCCAATTTTCGAGTCGTAACCGGGATGGGCCGCCCCGCCGCGCCGCGCGCCGGGTTAGTTTTACGAGAGGGTGTAACGGAAAGAAAACTGTCGCAGGAGCGAATGAGAAATATCGTAGCTCGCGTGAGCGTGTCTCGCAACTTGGGACGCGTGCGTGTGTTCCACGAGCGACAAGTTAACTTTCTTGCGAGTCGCTCGTCTCGTTTTCCGCGTCGTCGTAACTCGGCCGGAATAGGATTTCGACGGACTTACGCCCGCACGACGCTCCGGAATACGACATTACAAAATTTTTCGTTTTATATACCGTAACGTTTTCCCAACGCAGAGAAAAAGAGAGAAAGAGAAAGAGAGAGAGCGAGAGCGAATATGTATTTCGCTCCGTAAATCGCTCGGACGACGATTATTGGAAACTTGGTCCGTGAATCCGGGAATAGCGACTTCTCAGTTCAAACGACATTGTTGTTCCAAGCGGATTCAGGACGAAGTTGGATCGGAACGAACATCGGAGGAATTTGAAGAACGCGAAAGAGGGTTAATTCGACACTGTGTAAGCGGCTGCCGTATGCGCGGCGGTATCAAACTTTTCTCGTAAACTTACGTTACATTATAATAACATCAAAATTTTCCCTCTTTATTGATCTTTTTACGTCAATATTTGTGGTTATATAAACTATGAATTGTAAAAGTTAACGACTGGAGACGCGGAAAGTTGAAGATTAAAGTCTAAAATCAAAATTATGGAGATTATAAATTTGGACATTTACCGTGCTTCCCATGCAGACTTCTTAAATTTGAATTAAAAATTTTTATATTTACGTATCGAATGCACTAAATAAGTTTAAGAAATTGTCACTGGGAATATATAAACACACGTAATTAATAATATATCGTAATATTTGTGAACATTTTCCAAATTCAGTCTTACGAAAATTTATAGCTGCTGCAACAATCTTACCATGAGTTTTCTCAGAGTGTACACATTTAAATTCCAGTTTCTTATTACAATACAAAACCTATTAGTGATCTGGATATTTTTTTTCTATAATGTCTCTGTAATTAATCTGCAAAATATGTTATTAAGGTACAATGATTGTATAAAACACTTTATTGAGTGTTTGAAGAAATATTTGTAGCATTGATAAAAACTAACTTGGTTTAGTACACATATTGCAATAATAATAGTAGCTACATTTGATGGTATTATATATAATAACAACAGAATAATGTTATATAATAATTAGTGACACACAATCCCTTATAAATAGGTACTATTATTTTAGAAACATGATGCGCGTAGAGTTGTCTTGCGTGAAATTTCTTTTGTTTCCATCTGATTGTGAGAGTATGCACAACAAGTACTTTTATTTCGTTAAATACGTTATAAATTGCAATCTCATTATTGCTTCGCTCGTATATTAATGTAAAGTTCACTATAAACAATTTCTGACTATTGTACTATAAAAGCTTTGTAGTACATTTATTGCCGTGCGATGGCATGCAATGATAATAATTCTCATTACGATAATAATATTCCGACCTCCAAATAAACATTAACGTGATTTATTCATATTCACATTTCTGCATAATCTAAATCTGGACAAAGTATTATTACCTCGAGAAAACTGCGCACAAATGATAATGCAATAGCTGTAATAATGATAAATAAAAAAATTAATAAAGCTTTATAACGGTAGTAATAACGGGTAATATGTGTGTGTGTGTGTGTGTGTGTGTGTATTTTTTTTTCTATGTGTTTTCCTATGCTAAAAATGTATCTATTGTAATGTGTAGCAAATTTCCAAGTGTATTTCCTAAATTTTCTCATTAAATAAAATGCCAGTTTTACGATCGTAAAAAACGGAAATATTATTGTTTCAATTTTCAGTTTCCATTTCTCGAACGAGCTTCCACATTTCCGCTTATTATGCATCGCGTAATACGCAAGCGTTTTTATTTTTGCCATAACAAAGCGCGCGACGGCGTTAAACTTGGTTAATGATTATTTATAAGTAGTTCTGAAATTTAAATATGTACATCCCGAGAAAACTTCCGGCATGATTGTCGCAGGGACTATGAATTTTCGTAAGACTATAGCTGGAAAATTTACAAAATTTATAACGCTTTGACAATAATCCCGGTGATAATTTACTTATTCGAGGCATTCGTTACATAAGTATAACAATTTTTAGTTCTTCATCATTAAATGTGCAAATTTTTTTAGTCCCCCCCCCCAATAATTAATCAATTATTTAAAATTTTACTACAACAAAGAATTAAAAAATTTTCTACATGAAAAATTTCTTATTAGTAATTAAATTGTCATTACTAATGGCTATTATCATTGTTAAGCATATGTTGATTGTGTTATTTACATACCAGCACAAGAAATCAATAGACAAAATCAGCTTAATGATATAAACCGATATATCACCGCAATTGTGAAAATCAATAATAGATAACAAATGGGTATACATATGAATTATGATTGCAATAGTGACGCATTTTCATATTAGTATTTAGGATCATAATTAATATGCAGCAACTACAATACTATTCAAATATTGTATAGGGAATATGAAAACTTTATATATCCGCAAAATTAATCAATTTAAACAGACAGTAATGATAAGCGTATGATTAATATTTACAAATAATAAAGCTAATAATAATTATGTTAATTGTTAGTAATCTCACTATTTAGTAGACTTCCAATCCAATTCCGGTAAGTAAAGAGATCATGGGATACGCAGCACGGATAACAATCGAAATTTAATTCCAAAAAGAAAATCAGATACAACGTGCAACATGACACGCGTCCACAACTTCGCAATTAAGCCGAGATCAATTTCGAGCCGGGCAGGTACTCAATTCATCTAACACGAATATGCATCGGTGCCGACCTTTTATCAGATCGGGCCGAGCGCGAGAGAGGAGCGCGCGGTCCATGCCAATCAACGTTTTCATCCGCGTTGTCAGTTGTCCTATCTTGATCCGGCAGAATTCCGGACATCGGAAGCTCGAAGTCCTGACAGCGCGCACGATCACACTTCCCGATAATCCGCGAATTTATTCGCTCGCGGAGAAACGGTCGCCGCCGCGCTAAATTCACGGCCCTGCGCGCATTAGACTACGAATTGATAAATTAATAAAAGCCAGAAATTAAACCATCCCCGCGCCATGATAAATCATGGTGCGCTTTAATGCGTCATACATGAATGATATCCATTCATTTATTTGTTGTTCGTTTTAAGCGAAAGTAAAAGATTATAATTTAACAAGTTAACGTAAAATTACGACAGAAATCTTTCGATCGCTTGAAATGTTTAACTTTCTTAGTAATTTGCGGTTGCAAATGAAGAACTGCATCCTAACGTATCGCGGGTCTTATCTACAGACTTTGTTAACAAGGTATCCATTAATTCGAGAGAGGAGGAGTTGGGGTAGTGATAACGCGTTATCGATGCACTCGATGGGACATGCATGCATCGTCAACGACTACGCACGATCAGTCCTTTAACACAACAGGTGGTTCTGAGAACAGCGATTGATCGAAGGAACTAGTAATTAATGTAACGTATATAACGGGCTTTATCTCAAACATGTCCTAAGTAATAAATCAGATACATTGCCATCCTGCTGCAGACGCGTTGAACATGCTTGAATTTCGAGCCTGTTATCTTCCTCCCTCCCCTCTCTCTCTTTCTCTTTGTCAGATGTAACGTTATTCATGAATTTATGTTTCCTTTTTAAATAAAAATGTTTTTAATCAAGCAGATAAGTTAGAAAATTATCCCAACAATCCCTGCAAGTTCAAATAAAATAATTTTACGAGATTGTTATTCTAAATTTCAAAAAAATTTTTATGACGGATCGACAATAAATTTTTTTCTCTTTTAATAGCTCGGTCGACATGAGAGAATAAAGCGTGCCACATGCGTAATGGACGTGAATGCTTGAGCGTTCTATTAATTGAGTTTTGAAAACGGACGAATAAAACCTCCCGTATTTCAAAACGATTGTTCGGTTAACACGAAAACTGTGAAAACGTTAATGACAAGAGTAATAATAAACGCATTCGTTGTCATACACATCTTGATTAATATTGTGATTCCTGCTGTATTATAAATTCTGAGCATCCAGCCACTCGTTTCAGTGACATTCAATGCCGTAATGTTGAAATAAAAATTTTCAAAGTCCTTTTTTTATACATTTCTTTTTAAATCTTTAAATAAAGCGTCTTTAAACGTTTCACCGACGTTGTATAAACGACTACACAAAAAAAACCTTCGCGAGTTAGAACCGAAGAGGTATGAAAAAATAAAGTGCCTCGGAAGAAATGTTTGTAAAATATTCTAACGATTTTAAAAATAGCCGAGCGTAAAAGCGAACAAGCATGGTCAAAAATTAACGATGTGATCGTTTTCTTCCTTTTTATTCAGCGGAGAGAGGGCTTCCAACCATCCGCGCCGCAGCTCGTCCAATGTCCACGGAAAAACGGATTTCTCGTGGGAACATTATCATTTTAGTTGGCGGGGGATTGCACCGGCAATGTGCCGATTATCGATTCGAGCCGGCCGCTCGTCAAGTAATCAAGAGTCAAGAGATCCGACTGCACCTCTTCACGGATTCTGTCTGCACTTCGGTTTCCTTATCCTCCAGGGGACAAGGAGGGGCGGGGGAAGAGAGTGCAATGCGGTTTTCCGGCAGGAAAACACCGCTAACGAAAGTAAATTCTCACGACCAATCACTTTTCGCTGGTGCGAGAAGCACCGATAAATATTTTATCCGCGAACTCCTGCCGCGTATCGCCACATCAAAATTACACGATGAATTTGCAGCTTGAATTCCTTTTATTTTCCCAAAAAGCCAATTTTTATACACATAAGTAATCGAATAATTAACCTTTTGATATTACAACGCGTTTTTAATTCTCTCGAATAAACCTCGCATCGCGCATTCTCTCATCGATTACTCATACGCGGACTCATACGCGGAGATTACGTTTCTAGGATTAACCATGGTTGTGAAATTGTCGCTCAAAGGTATACACGCGGCTATCTCATTTTCCGCGTTCGAGGAAAATTAGCATTCTCGCGTCACATTTCACATACATATTGCTCTTGTGTACACGCAGCTTTAACGAGCCGCGTTTGTGTCGCAACACAACGCGATATTAGCATCGATTAACAAACGCGACTCAAAGTGTCTCGACTATCATGCACCATGTGCTCCCCGCGGGTATGCTTTTAGTCAAGCAAATATGGCTTCTAAAATCATTTTCCTTCTTTCTCATTTCTTCCAAGTAACTATTTATAAATATCTCTAAAAAAATATATTTCTGAAATAAATGTTTTTTTCCAAGTTCTATACAATATAATATTATGTATTCTTCATCACGAAATATCTTTATATCTTCAACAAACTCTCGACACTCGAGAAATTCTAAAAATGAAGAATTTACCATTCTTTTCGTTCCATAGAAAAAAATGAGACAAAAAAAGCAGAGATGGTTGAATGTTAGGGAGTCGTACGCTTCCGCGTGCATTTAATGACTCCATCGGAAAACGTGGGGTGTTTAAAGTAAGAGAGAAATCATTTGTTCTCATTTGTGACAAATTCGCAGGTCTTAAAAAAGAATTGCTTGAATGACGACGACGACGACGACGACGATGGCTGTAGATAAACGGCCGCAGCTCGCGACACTCCATTATGCAACGTAATGTCAGCAGATGCTGCATAATACAGCGAGAGGAAACAAGACGAAGATCGGAATAAGGAGGCAGGGCGATTATTAATTCACACTTTATCGTCGCTTTCCTCTTCGGGATGGAACGGGAAGAAACGGACGCGGAAAGAGAGAGAGAGAGAAAAGGGATGTTGGATCGGGCAGTAAGGCTAAAAGGAAATCTGTCGTAGTCGCGTGTTTCCGCCGTTTACAAAAGCCAGAAATGGGGCGCGATTTCAATGATAAATGGATTTTAATCAAACGCGTTCCGGAAGGAATAGTACGCGCGTTACGGCCTCGCGCGCGCGCGATATGCATTAACGATGAACTTAATTAGGCCATCGCCATTTATTCGCGAGTGACCAAGCCGCTTTCATCTCTCCTCCGAGAGGATTGATCTATGAAGAAATTTATCAGGATCGTCGGGATGACGAATCGAATCATTGTCAGTCGGCGAGAGAAGAAATTGAGTCGTGCGAGCGTGTGTTCGTTGCAATTTTCCTACAAACGCGCATGCGATCAAACTTTCCTTGCCGATGGAACAAGGAACGATTGATTGTCGTCTTGATATTAACGTGGAAAAATGTCAGGCGAGTCCCTAAAGCGGGAAGCTCGTTTTTGCAAAGCATATACATACGCGTATTCCGGAACGATGAGCTAAAATGGTTGAGCTAAGCAGCGATTGATGCGATTTGTGACAGGCGAACGTAAGTCATCGCGTAGAAGAAAATCACTATTTCCGCCTCATAAATATATTGCAAATTACCGCGAATTATTCATGAGAAGAAGAAGAAGAAGAAGAGGCACGCAACGTTCTATTTTTCACATTATCCTGTAAGATTTTCCAAAAATAAATCTTTCAGAAAACAGAATAAAAGTTTTCAGCGTAAACAAGCAAATTCGGAGAAGAGGCTTTTGTATTCTACGGCTGATTTACCGAGCGGCTCGAAATATCTAAAAATGTAACGAGTTAGATTAATCAGGCGAAATAAATACGGGAGATTAAAATTATATACAGGCCATTTCGCGAGTTTTGCAGAATTATTACAAGGGAAGAGTGCGATATCTTTCAAGGCGAGTGTTTGCGACCATACATTTGCAGCTTTATCGCGACAGTATTTAAGGCGATAAGTCATGCCGCCGAGAACCTTTCTGTCGACATTGGCGAACGTAACTCGACTTGTGTAAATTCAGACGTCTTTGACAAATAAGCATGCGTTGACATTTTAAATATGTATATAGAGAATTGAAATAAAATTCTTACGATAAATGCAACAAAATTTAGCGAGCAATGGAAACGTTAATTTTCAGCTTATAAAAGATCTCGCCGACTTTGTTACGATAAAACGCCATCAATCTGCCTCCGTTGACATAGTTTGATTGATTTCTGAAATACTCATTCTACAGCGGGCTTGTGAGAACGAATAACTTCCAGCAATTGAATCGCGATCAAAAAATTTTCGGCTTCTCTTTGGGAAAGAATTTTTATGTCGAATATACATTGTCATAGTTCTTTCTGGAAATAAAAATCTTTATGAATGCAGAGTGTCACGAAATTCGCAAATCGGAATACTGTAGTAAGAAAGTTCATAAAAAATTAAGCAAAATAGGTATTTGTTAATTTCTATTTGAAACTACAGTTTCAAGAGATATAAGAGTCTAAATATAACCAATCTATGTTTAGACACATGTTCGTGAAATGCAATATTAGTAAACGCACGACAGATCCAAACGTAATCTCTGATTGACTAACTTTAAGCTCCTATATCTAAAAAATTATTGCTTAAAAAATAAACATTTACAAATATTAATTTATTTATAATATAAACTCTCTTGTTATAATAATTTAATTCGTAAATTTTGGGACACCCTATAATATTGTTCTTTAATAAAATGAATTAAATAATAAAATTAATATTTATATCTTTTATAAGAAAAGTAAATAAAGTTCCGTTTCTAAATCCTTTTAGATAATTTATCATCAATCAAGGTTTAAGTATTTGTCATTTGCAAATTATCCTTTCCTACTAAAAGAAAATAATTTTTCCCTCAGAAAAACAGTAGTGCTGATAATCTTACTTTGCTGAGCTGCAGAAATCGCGCTTTATTCGTGAGAGAGAGAGAGAAAGAGAAATAGAGAGCGAGAGAGAGAGAGAGAGACGAGATATCAGCCAAGCTCGGATCAAGACATACATAGGTATATTTCTCATTAAGCCGTCGAAGTAGCGAGCGTAATTACGAGAGTAAATCCCTGTCTGGTGGTTATCTCGCCGGTATAGCCCGCTCATTAATCGGGGGATAATTACGTGCGGACCTCATCAAAGTCATCTTGCGAACGAGCGAGCGCGCGACGACGTCTCTCAACTTTCGTGTCACCGACATAAATCGATTTATGCCGTTTCGTCAGTCGGCGCTCGGTGCCTCTCTGCACTTGACACATGTATATCACCAATTAAGAGATCATCTCCGTAAACTTGAACACGGAGGAGTTTAATTGGATCGTCTTGTGCCTGCGCTTGTGCACTAAGGGAGACGCACGTGCGATTTACGCGACGAGAACGAGCGCCTCACGTATTGCAAATTATATTGCGAGCTCCGAATCTTCGTTTTGTTCGCCCTTGGGTGCCTCGGCAAAGCCGAAGAGAGAGAAACATAATCGGGAGAGAATTTCGACTCAATTGCGAGATGACAATAGCGACGTTGAAATTCCTCGGAACTATCTTTCTTAATTATAATTTCTTGTAATTTTCATCATTTAATATTGCAGTTCCCAGTGTATGTGTATATGTGTGTAATAACGAATACTAGAAAATTACGGTAAACGTTCCGGAACACTCTTCAGATCAAGCTTCTAGAAGCCGCGCCGTAGAATAAACAAATTAATCGCGAAAGAATGTATGCCGTAAATTTAAATAGATTAAAAACTTTATCGCCATTTCCATTTTCTTCTGTGCTACCATCAAAGTGTCTGTGTAACAGGTACAAAAAGGAACTTTTAGAACATTTTATAGTTCGTCGTGGCCGGCAACCATGTTAATTACGCGTCGAAAAGCGCCGCTTGCACAGACCGTCGTCGTGTCACGAAGCTTCCGCGAGGGAAAAAAAAAGTAAAAGCGTCAAAGTGAAAGAAGTTAACGGTCGGAATACTGGAGTGTGCGCACCGGGACTTCATTGACTCTAATTGGATCGTTCTCCTTGCCCGGTTGCCAAGACTTACTCGTGGAAGGTCCTGTAGCAACGCGCATATACTATATGTTGATACGTCTTCTACTCGATGCGCAAATATAGACGAGCTGCCTTCTCTTTGCGTTTATTCGCAAGATGCAAAGCTCTAGGATGAGCTGCACAGAGAGGGGACGACTAATTAAGCGGAGCGGCTCAAAGAGTGGTGAGGTAGAAAGAGAATCTTTGTGCGGGGTATCTTGTCAAAAACGAATACTAAATATAGCGCGCACGCCTTCTGCTTACAAATTTCTTCACGTGCACCCATATATTGCTTCCCACCCGTTTCATCCTGGTTACGATCGAAAAGTTAAGATTAGTTACAATTATAATAAATTGAGATCGCAACTGTATTATTTTATTCACAAGTTCGAAACTCAGTTTCAATCACGTTTTGAGAAATTAAACCGATACTCTTCATAAGGAAAGTTCTCTCTTCCTTTTTTTTTCTCCCCCTTCCTTCGCTATCCATCTATATTATTCTCCAAGAGAGATACAGAACTTTCAATCTCCAAACAAAAAGTTAGCTATAACAAATTTCGTTACTCGAATCAATTACGTGGCTCAAACTTAGCAGCGGTACTTTCTGGAGCGAGGAAATTAATGATGCATCCCGACGGTCGGAATTATCCGGCGCAGGGAAACGACCGCGAGTCACGTGACCCACGGGTGATGAAACTCCTTCATTTTAGGGGTGATCGTGGACCACGATGAAAAAGCGATGAAACGCGATATCCGGCTCTAATATCTCAAAGTGGAATGGCGCTTTTATGTCCCGCATCATCGTACATCGTTTTCCGGACAGGTTTCAGACCGGGTTTCGTTGCTGCGAGCGATGTCGCATGGCAGGACGTACGCGAGGACAACAGACGTCCCCGGGCAGCCTGACGAGAGCCATTCTTTCGTTCATCGCACACGAAATGAACATCCGCTTCGTCACTTTGTCGCACGTGACGCGCCGCGTAAAACAATAGTTATTTCCTCACGCCGAAATGAGTGACATAAATAGCGTCGTGTCGTTTTATCGACGTAACAACCATTTTCTTCGCTAAACTCCAACATCATTTAGAGTTTATTTCTACGGTCTATTTCACAGTTACTTGCATGTATTATTTTTATACTTTTTATGCTATTATTATATACGTTATCATAATAATTGTATTATTCTTCACGATTGTATTATAAGGTTTACGATTATATCATAATCACGTTGAATATTATATTCTTACTTAGGTTTCCTTTGAATTATTAAACGAAAGCTTATCACCGATCGTTCATGTAATAAAAATAAATGGAAAAGATGACTTATATCGGACCAACTTTTTAAATTAAAATCCAATTTGTCTTTCATTTTTTATCCTACAAGCTTAATCAATGCTCATTGCAACTCGGAATAATATCGATGCAATTATACCGGACTATTCTCATTATTGGACGAGATAAGCGTAAATGCATATTAGAAAATGTATTGCATCGGGTGGGTTCCCGATGGAATACGTGAGACGTGATGGGATACGAGCGGTAATGCATACACACGTGGTGGATTAGATAAGATTTAGTTTTTAGTGGTCGGCATATATAACAAATTTGTATTCATCTAGCTATTTGAACTCATCTGTACCAAACATACAAAGTGCATGCTTGAAAAGTTTTGTATTGCAATACGAATGGTATTGCAATGAAATATTTATTAATAGTACAAAAAGCTCTGGAAGCGGTTGAAGCTTTACAATGTGTATCCAAAGTATGATCGATCATACTTTATTATATATTTTCTGACACAAAAAATGAGTTTTTATTTGGTGGATAATATAATTTTATATAAATTTCTAAATTTTCTCAATTAATTTAATCGATTACATAATTAACTTGTATAATTAAAATTAAATAAAAAAATGGACTCTATGAACATTGATAGAGAATACAATAGATCTATTCTTCATTTACGCGATCCAGTAAATCATAAATCCTGCATTAAAATAAATCCTCACAAATTTATGTAGAATGATGTAGTTGCGTTTTTCTCGCGTCAAAACATATAGAAAAAAATATCGTAAAACTTTTGACGTATTGTATGTGTGTGCTCGTGAAAAGTCAGATTTAAAATTTTTACCATCCAACTCTCGACAATTTCTCGAGATTCAGCAAGCGTGCTCGAGTTTCTGCAAGCAACGCGCGCTATTTTAATAGTTTCTGTCAACTTAGTTACACGCCGCACGAGCGTCTATGTTTTATTTGAAGAATTTTATTTATCAATCTCAGGAAAGACGTGAACAATGTACCGACCGTCATTTTCGAACGGCGATAATAAAAATCAATGGATCGAGGTAATGTTCCATGCACGACAAAGTAAATTATTATTAAAATCCAAATTATTAAAGCCCAAATTAATTAAATTACATCGAGAAGCAGAAGATTTTGGATTAAACTTTCAACAATATTAAGGACTATGAACTTTATAATATTAAGGAGAGAATAATTAATATCCAAATATCATCTAGATATTAATTCGAGAACTCTGTTACAATTTAATAATAAAGATATGCTTCTCTAAAGAAGCTATTCAATTTTAATCATTTTGACAGAAACGAGATGAATAGTGCTCTGTACAACAACGTACATTACATCTTTGTTGATCTCATTTAGGAGATGCGATACATTGTCCGATTCGCTTTCACTCTACTTTGGACGCAAGTCTCGCGTGTGACTCATTCCGAAATGTATATATTCAATTGTTGCGAAAAATTGTCAAGAGAGGTCGAAAGAGGAGAAAGTCGGTAATCCGTCTTAAAGGGTACACAAACAGCGCTATCGCGCGATGCGACGGTGGATTCAGTTTGCGGACGTGGGAGTTGGCGTCAAAGTCTTCGCGTCGCGGCGGCGGGAAGAAAACTAGGAACAAATTTCGCGAGAGATTTCGCCTAGAAGCTACGTGATTTCGCCGCGAGGTAATCCAAAGCCAGGCGCGATAAGTCAGTTAAATCCCTTCCCGCGTTGTGGAAGCGAGAAGAGAAGGGTTGAGAGCTCGGCCGCCCACTTCGGTCGAGGACGTTTCCTCGGGTGCCCGAGACCATTACGGTAATCAATGGTTAGAGACCGCGTAGCCGGAGTACGGTGCTTCGTAATTTTGTACTCTTTGCTACTGATGACGTATTTTTGCGAACCGACTCGAAAGATTATCCCGCACAACAGGACAAAACGTAAAAGTTATCCTTGCGAAAAAACATTTCGTGCGTAAACACCGGACATTATTAAATCCGCAGATGGTTCAAGCACTTTGTGCAATTACAGTAATAATAACTGTAATAAGCGACTATAATATGCAAGCTATATTAGTTCTAGGAACGTTTCAGAACCGTAATTCGTTTGAAAATAGCTACGGCTCTGCGAGCCTGATATCTTTTCAGCCCTGTATGAAACTGATGCATAACTCGACTCATTTAATCTCGAGATGTAGACACATAAACATATAATATGTCTACATTTTCGCACCAATTGTTATGAATTGTGTGCGTAATTTAGCGCACTCGTAACGTTTAAAAACCTACAAATATTTGTCATTCTTAAAAATGTAACCATTGAATAATAGTTGAGAAAATACATTGAATAGGACAATACACGACACCGAGACGACACCAAGACTCACCAAAAACTCGGCGCTGCCAAGACTCTGCTGGGATCCATCTGGTGTGACGGCGAGATCCGCGACGATCGACGTGGAGAAGCTCCTGCGTGCTTGATGATGGCATTTGTGCGGACCGAGAATCCTTTGCGTGGCATAGCCAGAGACTACAGCGCTCTCGTTCAGCTTAGACGTCCAGATCTCCTCGTGCTCGCGCTGCGGCGATTGACTGATGGTGCGATGCTTGGTGAACCTGGAGATACGCTCGGTCTTCACCCAGTCGTGATTCGGACGAGGCTGCCGTGTGATCGTTTGCAGCGACTTCATGGCGTTGAAGCGCGAGAAACCGTCCTCCATCGCGGCCGCCCAGAGATGATCCGGCAGATCCCTGGAGCCGCACTGCGTCTCCACGGATTGCCGGTCCGAGGACGAGCCCAGACCGGAAGTGGTCGGCGTGGTCGGGTAGAATCTCCGGTAGGAGGTATCCTTGGAATCTTCGATATCCGTAGCGTAGAAATCGCCATCGCGCGATTCCAACGAGCGATTGTTCTCGTGCAAGTTCAGGGACGAGCCGATGCCGGTCGAGGTGGTCGAGGTGCGGCAGAATCGCCGTTCGTTCGCCGACGTCCATATCTCATCCGTGATCGAGGAACCGATCCCCGTGGAGGTCGTAGGCGTTCTGCGTGAGCGAGCCTTTCTATAGCCGCTATTGTATTGATACAACGGGATATTGCGAGTGGGGGGGAAGAGATTTTTTTGTACTTTCAGAGCCAGTAATATGCGCTCGATTTCGTTCTAATTATCGCTCACAATTGTCAGAGAAACGAAAAAACAAAAACGTATCGAAACTTCGAGGGGTTTATGCATAGGATTATAAGAAATTAAGATTGTGTTAGAAAAAAATGCAAAATAAATTGATTGTAAATTAGTCTCAGGTGTACAGTAAACACATGACATTTAAATTTTATGGATAAATTTCATAGATTAATCTTATGATCATAATTTAATTTCAAGACATTCGGAAAACATGATAAATTGATATGAAATTTTGTTCCTGCTTAGATGATTTGCAATAAATGATGTTAATTAGATTTTAAGAAAAATTAAGAAAATATTTATAACGTGCCTAAATTTTCATAAAGTTCTTTAGAAAATTATTACATGTTGAGATAAATTAGACGTATCGAAAATAAAGAATTAATAACTGATTTGAAAAAGTACTTTTGATATAGCAGATATGCTATATAGTAGATATTACAAAATTAATCAAGTTCTTTCTTTTTATGAAGGGAATATTAAGAAAAATTTTAAAACTTGATTCATCAATTTGATAAATAACTGTATATACCTATGAGGGAGACTTCTCTCTCTCCAGAGCTCGTCGGGATTCGCGGGGGACGTGTGGCTCGTAGAAGAAGACGCGGCGAGAGTGGTATGTTGATTCGCGTAGGAGCATCTCTGCGGGAACCCCATCCCCTCGTCCAGACCGGCTGCCCAGAGCGATTCGAGAGGTAGGTCGTGGGCGCCCACAGGGGTGTCGCCGGCGCCCTTGCCGCTTCCCGTTCCCGTTCCGTGTTTCCCCCCGTTCCCGACGGAGGGGAACACTCTCTCGGCACCCTGAAGGACGCAGCACATACTCGTGCCGCCTCCCTCGCTGCCCCCGATGCCACCACCCTCCTCCTCCGCCTCCGACCCCCTGGAACCAACGCTTTGCAGGCAACCTATTGTGACCGAGCTTTTAACCTGGTGCCAGGCCTCGACCCCTTTTTTTAGGAGGGGATAACGACTCTCCCGGTGGTCGGTTCCTCTCGTTCGTTTTCCTCCGGTAGGCCCTGTAGGCCCGACCAGCTCTTCAAGGCCGGCCCTTCATCCCTCTCGCCTTTTTGTGCGTTTACAAACGCTTCTTTGATTGCTAATCGCTGGGACTAATGATCAACGAACGGGTACGATCGATGTGATGCTCCAGCGTTTGTCTTCTCGTGTGTCTTCCTTGGGTAGAAACAATTTGATGAGAGGGCTTGAGTACACTGAAAGTTGGTTTCGCTATTGTAGTTCGCAAACAGAGTAATTTAATGTCACCATTGCGGACTTTTCGTGGGATTCGTGAAGGGATACGAAAAGATTGTGGAAAATATTTAGTAGAAATATTCCGTAATAAAATATTCTGTAATAAATATTACGTTCTTTAGTAAATATTACGATTCCGAGTATCTCTTGTAGTGTAAAATTTCGTATAAACATGTGACACGATGTCGATATTTTTCCTCTAATTTTCCTTTGCCAGGCTTAGAGTTTCCGAAACACGGAAACTCATCACTAATTTCTCGTAACTATATTTGCCGTACCAATTACAGATATATTTCACTTTCTACGTGCCGTGTGTAAATGCAACCATGTGTCCTAGCATTCGCAATGTAATCAATGTAGCATCTAAACATTTAATATTTGTAGTACTAGAATATACAAGGCTGCTTGTTTTATAAATATGTTTTCAAATTTATTTATTCGTGTGCGTGTGTGCAATAAATAAATTGCATTTAAATTATATTTAAAATTTACTTTGAGATTTAATTAAACTTTAAATATAAATTGTTTATATGTTGAACATTGTACAATGCATCTGAATAGTGATCATTGGCTTTTTGGATTTTTATTACGGTTATATAAAAAAAACTGCAGTTATAAAACATTTAACAAAAAAAGATCAAATAATAGCTTTTTTCAAAAATCAAGATTACTACTCTACACTTATAAATACGACTTCCTTTCGTTACATTTTTCATTTTTAGCTATTTGAACGCTAACTAACAAAGTCTAACATTGATAATATAGTATATATTAGTTAAACGAATGCGCTGATAAGTTAGTGATACTTATATGTCTGGTTCAACAATCTATCATAACTTTATACAGTAAATTATTATAGCAGCTGACTCTTTTTGCAGCGAAACGTGGCAGATTATCGGGGACGCAGACGACGCGACGCAGAATCAAAATTCAGTACTGCGTCTATTTCCGCCTGTCGTAGCTTCCGTTCTGTATTTGTTTTTTTTTCCATTTATTCGTCCTGCACGGCGCGACGTTAATTAGCTAATGAAGACTAACGAGAACGCGAAAGCCGGAGTGTGAAGTCTGGTCGATTCGAGCGTGAATGCACGCGCGGATCGATCCCGAGGGCGTCCATAAAGCTTTCGATGCCGACGAAATTCGATGGAATGGCCATTATACTGCACGGGCAAATTGAAAGCCGCGTAATTCGTTATTTACCGACGCAGCTTTGTAATTGACCGGGGCGCAGCATACCCGATGATTTATCGCGATCGTTGGGACCCTTTTCGCAGGGACTGATCTGTCCCGCTCGTGTCGACTGTCCCCGACAGAGATTTACGAGCGATACGACCGTCGAAACGCCGCCGCCGGCCACGAACATATGACAATGGCGATCCCGGACAACGCACTCTCGCGTTTGAGAAGAATCTGACTTTGAAAGTTGCACAGAGCTGTCAAGATAACTTATAGTGTGACTCATGTTGTGCAATTTAATTAGAGAATTCGTCCTATCTAATTTTATTAACCCTCGTCAGCATTTCGCATGAATGATACAGCAAATATCGCAATTTCTCAATAATATAATTTTGTGCGTCAAATTATTAGATCTCTCCCCTTTAATGTGATATTGCCAGTTAATGATAAATGAGCCAATCACGCTCCGATTTTACTTCAGGAATATTGCAACGGCAACGTGATATTTGCACGATCAAATTAGTATCTTGTTTACCCTTTAAATGTGCTAGTCTAACTCGCCAAATTAAACTCGACGCGTTTTCCCGAAATTCCCAGTGCGCCAGACGGAAATAAATTGGCATATTATGGAGTTGCATATCGTGCACATTGATTGCAGGAAGTTATATTAAATCGCGACTGAGCGCGCAAACGTAACAAAAAGATATTAGGTCTTTATCGCAATTGAAAGACATTTTTTTTGTCATTTGAAAACTCCTTGTTGAAAAGTCATCAATTCAGCTCAGCGAGATGATGACGAAATTGGTGATAAAAATGTAATAAAATGGGCGAATGAAATTTGTGACATATGATGAAATCTTTGATACGAATCATCGATAAAATTTTCCGATACGCAACGCGACATGACCCATTTTATTTAATCCTTCCATTCACGTATGCGTCGAATATGCGCAAGAGTCGCTCGCGATATAACTCTTTGCAAAAGAAGCTCTTCTTTAACGGATTTACCGGCAGAAATCCGCGATGGATGCGAAACTTCGTCTGGACGAAAACGTGGCTGCCGTAGCAGCTTCGACGTAAATCTCTCAACGAATTTTCCTTCGCGTCTCTCTCAAGATCGAGTTCCACGATTCACAATTTTCATATGTAACAAAAGAAGAAAATTCCCCTCGTTTTCTCTCTTTCTCTCTCCCACTCTTTCCCTCTTTCTTTCTCTCGCGGCGGGATCTCTCAATATAGCAGCGTCCCTTTACTGAGAATGTATTATAAAATTAACTTGGTTGAACGTAGAATGATCTATTTTAAGAGTATTCGTATAAAATATGTTCCTGGAGTTTATATCTCTCGACTGAATTTTCTCTTTTACTTAAAGAAAGCTCCTGACGTTATACCCAAATGTATAATATCGTTTTCCAACAGCTGTCCTTTTAATAAATATAAATTTAACAAGTGTAAAGTACCAGATTTTACCAGATTTTTTGCAGGTTTAATGTTGATAAAGCATTTTTAAGCTAAAAATGGTTTTTCAAGGCTATAAATAAAGCCATGTTAAAAACATGTTGGATATCTAGTTAAAAAATTTGGATTAACAAGATTGTAAAGTATTTTTTAATTTTATATAAATTGAATAATCAAAGAATGGTTACGCAAGATATTTTAAAGCAATAGCAATATTTATAACAAAGATTTGCGCGTATGATACAAACAAATTTAAAGAGACATGCAAATAGTATTTGTTAATAAAATAATGCTCCCTCTCTCGGAAAAGTTACAGAAATTAAATTTCTATTTCATTTTTAAGCGATTGAATAGTAAACCAAATGTATCTTTACAGTTTAACATTGAAAGAGAATTTTGGGAATCTGAAACGGAGGAAAAGATTTCTTTACATTTTTGAAAATACTTTCAAATTCCGTCTGCGCGTAAACGACCACGGCTTCTAAAATTAATAAGAGAGGAAATAATGTGAAAAAAATTCAAGTACCACGCCGGCGAAAGAAACAAGAAAGTAAGAGCCACTAAATATTTATAGAATACTCTACCAACGCAAGACGATTCGACGCGATACGCGATGCGCTTGCAAAAAGGTGGATGCATAAATAAGCAGTCGGTCGTCTAAGAAGTCGATGTAATGCTCTACGAGGCGCGAACGAATACGCGACGCGAGCCGGGTCTGAGAGAGGACGAGAAAGAAGAACATCTTCATCCCGTCGAAATAGCCGCGAAATGAGCATGATCCATCATTACGATGAATAATAACGCGGACAGCGCGCGCCGGCAGAATAAACATGGAATTTAATATTGCCGGGCTACTGCGATGCGCGCATGCAACATTACCGATATGAAATTTCCGCACGGCATTGCGGAATTTCTACGCGTAACCATATGCAAATTATGATGTACGTGGAAATTCTGTTACGCTCGCGATCGGCGCATCTCGATCTCGTTCGGCTGGATTAAAAAAAATTACAAGCGCGTACAAAAAGACATCAAAGCGCCGAGCAGTACCGTCGTTAACCCGCACAAACTAAATTACACGTTAACCGTATCGCGGGAAACGCGTTATCGCATCATTAACATCGATCGATATTTAAATGGAGTCATTTTTACTGTAATAAAAATGATACGTATATCATAAGTATCGTCGTCGAGTGAGACGAGTTTTGGAACATTTGCAACATTTTTTTTTTTTTTTTCAAGTGTGAAACGAAATAATTTAACAATTCTCTTTCACTACAGTACAGAATTAAACAGCATCGTTCTCTTCGCATTATCGTGCGAAACATGAATAATTTATAGCAGAACATACATTTTGCTTTAAAGGCAATTTTCCAATATAGAATATATCCTAGACGCGAGTCGCATCATATGCGACTAGTATCCATAAAACATATTATGATTAAGTATGACAGTAAAAAAAAGAAAAATTACCTCCAGTCAATGCAGTAAGAGAAAGAGAGAGAGAGAGAAAGCAAGGAAAAAAACAATCAAATTTACAAAGACGGTTGAAGGAAAACAGGGTGCATGCACGGTGAAGTATGGTCGCCATTAAATATTTATAAAATGGTTGCGAGTTATATAAGAGCAAAACGGCGTATCGGGTGAGTCACCTCCATGTATCTCATAACTGGCTCACGCGTATAAAACTATGATTTCCATTTAATGTCACCATGAATACACTGTCTCTCGTTCGCGGCGAAAAAAGCGGTCACAGAGAAAGAGAGGAGCGTGCGCTCTCGCGAATCCGCCGACTTTTATATACATCGCCTCGGATGCATCGCCCACGGATACGCGCGCACGTAGATCACGCACTGCATTATTTCGACACCAATGTCTAGACTCGCAAAGTGGCGGACACTCGTAAAAGCCGGACGATCAGTAGAAAAAAAATAAAATAAAATAAAACCCCAATGGAAACGGAAACGCTTCCCTATAAGCTGTTTCGCAATTTCCGACTCGCGAAAAATAAAATTCACGTACAAACTCTGTAAAAAAATACGCGGAAAACCTTGATATAAATTGCGAATGTTTGGTTATTTTCGATGTAACAATATATATGCGAAAGTAACAGAAATATAATCCCAACATATTGCTTCGATGCTATAATTACCCTAAGGGGATTTAAATAAAAAATTACGTTACCTGTTACAAATATACACTAATAAACATTTAAACATTACGTACCAATATTGTTGGGTATCGTAATCGACTATATTTTTTATTTTTATTTCATTCTCACAGTTTTACTTACATTATTTTATTTTTTTAATAAAAAAGTTTTTTTAATAAATATGATAAGAGAGATTTCGAGCTTTTTAGGGATTAAATTTAATGTAAATTACAAATACGTTATTGAACCGATAGTGTAGCAACACAATGATAGTAAGAAAGCCTTCTTCGGTCGCAGCTAGATCTTAGTGCTTATATTTATTCGTGTGATTTTATATACTTCTCCAAATTCAACCAGGATGTGCGCCGAATTAATTTTCGGTCGTAACACAGCAGGTCGAATAAGAATTAGTAATATCATAAATACTAATTCTTATTCGACATGCTGTGTTACGACCAAAAATTAATTCGGCGCACATCCTGGTTGAATTTGGAGAAGTATATAAAATCACACGAATAAATATAAGATCTAGCTGCGATCGAAGAAGGCTTTCTTACTATCATTAAATTTAATGTTTTACATTTTTATATTGAACATTATTAATTTTTATTATTTGGCATAATACTTAATGGCGTAGAAAAGTGAACGAGAGTTTTTTTTAAAGAAAAGGTCTTTTAAAAAACAAAGCTAAGAACAAGCGGAACGACGTAAAAAACTCGATAAATTATCTACAATCTTGATAACGCGGCGGATCTATAAATGATGGTGAGTGATTTAAAAAATAGAATGTAGTTAAAGACGGGAAACACGGGACATGAAGCACGATGGTCAGTCTAGCATAAATATTGTCAACGAAATTACGAGACGCGAAGCCTGCGATCGGCAGCACGTTTCATCTTCGCAGTCAATATCACCAGCGCTTCACGTTTTCGATTTTGGCGGATTTGTTTGGTCCATTCTTTTTTTTTTTTTTTAGTGCCAGTCATTAATTGTCTGCAAAATATGATATCGGTCTACTTGTGCCAGGGACAGGCGGCTTACCATATAAAAAAAAAACCGTCACTCACGATCGGTTTATGATCGACGCGGGAGAGCTCGCAACGAATATTGAGGATTTTTATTTATCGTTTATCTTGACAGCTTAATAATACGCATTTCATTCACGTGACGCCGATGAGTATTATACAGAACGGCTTTCAGCGTAAAATTATTATATCCCGTCGTTTGCGATTTCAGTTTGAAATTAGTTAATTGCATCATGCAGCGTGCCCTGTGGTACATTAAAATTATCACAAGCACAACGTTGTTAATTGTATCTCATTATCTCGCAAACGATATAGCAGGTATAAGGTGTACACACTCAGAGAAAAATTCATAGTAGCAAATATAAAAGTGACAACTGTACAAGTTTCATGTGTTAAATTAACGTACGTGGCTCAATGAACCATTTTATGATTGCAACAAAAGTTTCAGTTAAATTTCAAAAATTTAATTAAATATTTAGTTGCAATAGCCATAAAATAGTTTGTATTATCACGGTAACAATATTTGAGCAACTATTAATTTATAGTAAAACATCACCTCAACTATAATTATATAAACTTTATACCCAACTGTAATTATATAGACTTTATGCAAGCAAGTTATGATAATTATATTCTTTAGTTCACGTACGGTCGGTTAAGTACATGACTGGAATAATATGCATTATAACAGCGGATCAGTGATGCAGAACATTAAGTGCCAGGAACAAACGAAGAATTCTGAATTAATTTGAATCTCTCGGCTTAATTTTTCCGTCACTTATATTTGCATTGCTATTTTTCTATAGTTTATCCAATGACTTATTACAAATATTACTCTTTTAGCTCATGCAATTTATTGTTTTTATTATAACTTTGTACATAATTACTTTGTACATAATTGCTATTTGTTCGCTTTATAGTTGCTGGTACGATTGTTTTCTATGAAGGCACACATCGGTATATAAAACAATTAAAAATATATGTAAAAGCTGAAATACGAAGTCTGCAAAGTTTCTTTAATTGTAACATTTTTTTTTCTTCTCTTCGAGACCAAGATCTTTCAAGTTCATTAATTCGAATTACTCTCGTGCGAACGAAATATCTATCGAGACAATTGGTAACAGAATCACGGCGTATTGATTGAAAGAGAAGGGAAGACACGGCACTACGGCCTGTAATAAAAGTAATTTCCATAGAATTTCGTAGAAATGGGCCGCATAGAGGAGAATTGCGTAATTTAAGTCCCGCTGCTCCATGCCTCTCCTGCGTATAATGTTCCGAGAGAAGGAAAAATGCCGCGCCCTGGGAAATCCTGCGTCTCGCGGAGACGAGTGAGCTTTCGACTCCAGTTATTTTATTTTTTCAACAGGCAATATGCATTCCTGTTGCATTAGGCATTTTAATATGTAAAAAGATAATTCATCATTTCTTGACTGCCCTTATACAAAAGAAATTTCTTATTTTATATCTTCTACACAAAAACAGTCGTTTTTTACGACTTGTTTCAAGAAAGTGTATTGCGTAATATATATATTCTGTACTTCTATGTATTCATATATTGCAACTGTTAGTTTAAATATTCCTTTCGTAAAATCTCAATATTAATTCGCGCGTTTATAAATATCTCATTTACGTGTACAAATTTTTGAGCAAATTTTCTGGACGGACTAAAAGAAATTCAGAGGGAGATTTTCGCCAGGTTTTTTTAAAAAGATCTACCGTCAAGCATCTGGCGACGTCGCGGTCCTAGGTTTCTTTTTGATGGCGACGATGCGGACGAGAAGGACATTTGTTTTCGCGTTAGAGCCGATGGAAAATTGTCGTGGTCACGGCGCCGTGAAAAATACGGCTGAATATCCCGCTCACGTCGTCTCCCACGAGCTGCTCGTCGCCACCTTTTTATGGCTTGTCAAGTGTAAATCCCCGATGCCTCCTCACGATGACGCGATGAATGGAAATAGTGTTTAACGCCAAGACGAGAAACCCTGTCCCGAGAAAGCATCGTGTGACACTCGCTGTCATTCTCGCACACTTATTTCCCTAACATCGTAGAATAAGATGGATGTCCGCCGACGCGACGACGTTTTTGCCACTGCGCAACGGGGTAACGATCCGGTCTTGTCTATTCAGAAGTCTTTTTATTTCGATCTCTGAGAACGCGATTCCGCGTCAGCGAAATTTCGAACGCGATCTCGAGAGCGACAGCCAATTTTCCACTTGCGACGTTTACGTTGCGGGATGAACCTAACGCAGCCCGACACGGTTTGTACACAGTTTCGAAATTGTACTTTCGATTTAACAGAACAGAGATGCTGTTCCAAACGGTAAAATAAATAATGGCTCTCGATGCCTCCTCTCGATGGAAAAAAATCTGACTGCTAATATACTATCCTTTTTACGTTGCGTTAAATAAATATAAATGCTGAATCTGCCGCTAATGCTCTTTTAATCCAATAAACTGCGCTTGACACCGTATATTCAATATTGTTTACGGGCATTATTTGCTGAATTTCGTGAATTTCACCACGGGCCCACATCGATCAACCGGTCGTCGCGCGTCGACAGTGAATAATGAAAACGCGCTTGAAAAAAAAAATGCAATGATAAAAGCGTGTAAACCAGACGGCCGTTGTTTCCTGGTCGAGCTGCCGACCTCTTCCTCCGCGCACGCGTTTGCTCTAACACGCTCTTTAATTTGCCCGGTGTTTAGCTCGCCCGCGCCGCTGGGAAAACAGTTGTTTCAATTTATTTGGGCGATACCGCCGCCGCCGCCGCCGCCTACGACGCTCGTGCGCATTGCGCCGCACGCGGCTGCTGCAAAATGGAAGCAATTGAATCCCTTTAAATCGCTTTAATTGTACGTATCCGTCGTTACGGCGCGAACGGAAATAACGGCGCAGCGCGCGACACCTCGGGAATGTACAACGCGCCGAAACTGCGGCACGATCGTTAAATTTTCTGCTCGCGAGAAAGGCGCGGCGATTACGCCGAATTATATGTAAATTCATATAATTACGAAATTGATCGATACACCCCGAAGCTATCGGCTAAATTGTACAGTCGTGAGCTAAAAGGTTGCAACACATTTTCTTCGATGGTTTTTGGAATGTAGACTTGCTTATCGATCAGCGAACGTAATTGGTTGGATCCATAGGTAAGACCCAATTACGTTCGCCGTTCGATGAACAAGTCTACATCCAAAAACCATCAAAGAAAATGTGTTGCCACCTTTTAGCTCACGACTATACAATATAGAAGTATTATATTTGCAGAATCGCTTCAACGATATCGCGGAATCGTACAACCTAGTGTACGAGATTCAAGTACGCTTTCAGTTTCATTTAACGCAGACATAAATCATCAAGCATGACACGAAGGCCTGGTTATATTTGGTTTAACTTCGGGGAGATACGAATAAACTTTTATCTCGAGTGTCACACGAAATGTAATCAAAATCAAAAATATGACGACTTGGAGCGGCGCGGTATATCTGCGTTAAAATTATGATCACACACTCGTGTGAAAAATGAGATCGCGCAGGGAAGAGGTGGTCGGCGCTTATCTGCGCGGCGATAAATGGCACGGGAGAGAGGCTATCTCGTTACGAGTTTTCCGGTTATCCCGGCGTATCCGGAGTGGAGTAGTCTGTGCTTTACGAGTCACTTCAGGAGTCCCGATAGCGCAGCACGGCGCTGCACGGCACGACGGCGGCGGCGTTTCGTCGAAGGCAAGGCGAAAACCATAACTTTCGGTCCGTTGCTCGCGCCTGCTCGCCACGCTCCACGACCGTAAAATCCCGGCCCGGTCTCCTCTCCAAATCGCTCCCTTACCTCCCTTTTCATCCCTCTCACGCACCTGTACACGTAATTGAAAACGAATTGCCCGCGACCGGTTAATTTAGCCGTTTTTCCGCTCGCGAGTTTCCTTCCTCTTCGCCTCGTTGTGCTTTACCGCGTTTTATTGTTTTCTCGTGATTCCTCGTTACCCGGAATAGTGCTTGCCGGTTACAGCCGTCGTGTATAATCCGCGATTACCACTGCGACTTGTTCTCGTTTCGCTTCCGCAACGCGGCATTTCGCCAATATCGCCGATGACAAACTTATTTGTGTACTTATTTGTTTTGTTAATAAATATATTTTTTTTCGTGCGTATACACGTTCTATTTTTTTTTTATCAAATTCGTTATTTACAGGAGATTGAAAATTCAATCAATATCGAGCGTTCATTACAGAATGTCAAACGCACAAAGTATACATTTTATTTGTTACAGTATCACTATTCATATTTGGATACCAATTTATTTTGCTATAATATAATTTCAATATTATCTCTTATAAACCTTTTGTCTAATTCAGATTTTTGTCGGATGTCAAGACAGGTCAAGATTTTCATAGCGCTAATAATATTTAAATAATATGATTCAAAAATATAATTTCGCTGATCTATCGCCTAAAATTGTTTAGATTAAAGATACACGCATACACGTTGAAACGTTTGCTTAGATGAAGGTTGTCAAATTTTATTTTATCGGTACGTAATATTCCGTAAAAAATAACAAGGTTTCGGGTGAGGTCGAAATAAGAAAGCAGGTGACTCCCAGTTTCGCAAGATAATATGTAATACAATTTCAGCAAAAGGAACAATTAAGTTACATCCCAGTCACTGCACACAATTGTTATCGCTGCAATTCTCAAGCTGCAGTTACCATCAATTGTAATAGTCAGCATTCTAGATAGGAGAGCACAAGATGCACCAGGAGTATCTTCGCGCAGGAATTCTCACGAGCGTGGTATTCCATTATTAATGCAAATCAATTTAAATCAGTAGTAAATTAATAATAAACGATTCGATAACGATTCAAACTACCAAAAATTATTTACGAAAAAGGAATATTCAAAAGAAGTTGGAATAAACAAAAACAAGTTGATGAAAGCATTTAAATTGGAATATAGCTAAAAATACCGGTGTGAAGTTAGCGCCCAGCTTTACAAAAAACAAAAATGCTTAATACAGATCAATTGTTCTTTGTTTGTACTCGTTTGTACCACTTTTCTTTTTGTTTGTAACTCAAGGGATAAAAAAATATTAAGGGCTAAAAAAATAACCAGCGCCCAACTAACAGATTTTTAAATTTCATAGAATCGATACGTATTAAGCATTTTGTTTTTTATAAAGTTGCATTAACTTCACACCGGTTTAAAAAAAATGTAAATTTTCTAGTATACTATTGAATAGCCACGTATGAAACAAGTTTGTTAGTCTTATGTAAATTACAGAAATAATTACATTATGTATTTTCTCTTATATCTTTACAAACGTATATAAAATTAAAGCGATTAGCATAGCTGTGTACCAAGTGTCACCGCCGATTGTAATTGCTAATTAGAATTACAATTTACATTTGTAGCTGTACAAATGTAAATTCAACTTAAAAAAAAGGAGGGGAGGAAACGTAGAAATTACGTGAGGATGGAATGTGAATGGAGTAACGAGACAAACGTGCGGAGATATCACTCTTCTCGTACACGAAAATGTTATTCTGGCAAATGCGCGTGTTTTTGAATGCAATCAAGTCGTTCGCACACGGTTCACGTTGAGTAAATATGATCCAAAGCTCGTTTGTGCGGCGGCGTAGTTGCAGTTTGCACAGCGTTGAGAGGAAATTTTTTTCCAATAATATCGATGCTCACCGACGGCAGAGCATTATCACGCTTAACTGAAAAAATTTTTTTATTTAATCTGCCTCTCGCCCGAGATGCGATCGACCATCGTGAAGTCTGCGATACCTTATTTTAATAACATACTCGAGAGAGTACTCTATTATAAACACTCTGTAAAAACGCAATACTTTGAGTGTGAAATGAAAACGTGTTCAATCGTTCGCTAATAACTCCGTTAATAATTAGATGAACTTGGAAGTCAACGTATCGTTATTTTAATGCGGTTTGTCAATATTTTTTTTTATATATGAAAAAAAATTGATTCTTTTATTATATTTTGGTCGGCGTTGCGACTGATTCTGGTTGCAACAATACAGCAATGAAACGAGGCTGAAGCAAGGGGGTTGGGCAAGAGGAACATACGTAGACGTGCAATCGCGAAGTGAGCCTGGAAAATTTATAAACCTTCCTGCTTCCGGAAGAGGATCCGGCGAACGTGACCACGTTGAGCAAGCTGCTGCTCCATTAGGATTAGACCGGCTATACCGGAAAAAGAAAGACGACGGAAGACACTAATGCCAGCGAGGATTTAGACACATGCCGCGAGAAACTCCTCTCTTGCATTCCTTTCGTTCTACGGCAAGTGCAGAATTTTCTACCAGAAGAGCGATAAATTGATAAGGAATGCTTTAATACGACAGATTGCTTCTACAATCCCTTTTAAATTACTGACAAGCATTTTATCTTGAACTGTCCTCTCGTAATGCACAAACGCATTAGATCCTAATGGCTTTTGAAAAATTTGTAATTGTGTAAATATTTTATAAATGGTCTAGAAGGTGTAGAATAGAAATTTTAACTTTGAAATAAAGCACAAGAGTAACAAAACAAAATAATTTTTTTTGTTCATATAAATATTTATCATATTTATATAAACGCACGAATCAAGTATTGCACTTGAAATATTTATATACTGCATTTGAAAATTGATGGTACGTTCATATTCGTCTAATAGGAAAGGATAAAAAACGCATGGACTTAAATTTTTTAGCACGATTAATGTACAAGCTCTAAAATATTCAGATAAAGAAAATATATAACAAACATTACGATGAATATTACGCAAATGGACGGAAAAAGGGTAAGAGTAGCGGAAAAATAAACCTCCAGGTTCCACCTCATTTAAAATCCTAATTGACTCGGCCACAGAATTAGTAATCGTTAGCAGTTAATGCAGAGAAGGATTATAAATTACCATGCGCTAGCTCACAAATTATTGTTGGAACACGAAATACCTCCGCAATTTTTCATCTGTCGGAATAATCATGAATTTCATATTCATTCATGTTTCTCACATTATCATATAGTTATCATAAATTAACTCTCTTATCGATTTTGCAAATTTTTAATTAGCTTCGTGTGATACTTAAAGGATTACTGCAATGCATTTCACAGTGCATTTAAATAGTTAAACAGTCTTTTTATTTAAATCTTAAATAAAATTGCAGCGATGAAAGCTGAGAAGAATAACATAAATTTTCGTGGAAGAGGTTTTTTTTCAATAAGCCTGAGGTATTCCTGCCAATATAAGTTTCGAGTGCATCGATCGGTCACATATGCTTCTGCAGTATAAATTGATACGACGTAAAAATAGCATATCAAATACATTTTATGTATTTTCGATGTTCGCCGTGAAAGCTTCAAGTTAAAATGTATTCACGTACTTTTCCCTTTCCCTTAACTGAGTCAATATCACGTAACCCAGACATTCCAATTTCATGCAGTCCAATCAAGTTTGCTTGATATTTTTGCGATATTTGTAAAAATACATCAGATTTTCAAAAACAATTTCGTACCTGTTTCATATTTTTTTTTCTCAAAAAGGGAAGAGCTAGAATTACCTTGTTCATTTTCAATTTATTCGTATTTAAGGATTTCTGTGCCATGCTTCGAAACATTACCAAAAATATAAAAATTTCATAAAATATTCTAATATCACGTTCAAGTATCTGTAAAATTTGAGCACAATTCACTTATTGGTTTAAAAGTTGTTTAATTTTTTGTTTATATTCTTGAGTCCTGTATAAAATCACGTTTTGCAGTATTTATTTGCAAATGTATTTGATGGAGAAGTAGCATTACCAGTTATATCAAAGTATTTACAGATTCTAATAAAACTCTAATAAATATTCGCGCAAAAATTTATTTAGACCCATTTACTCGTTTAAAAATTATTTATTCAAAATTGCAGCAAAGTATAATAATTTTCGCTGCAAAAATCATTATAAATCAAAATTGTCATTGTTTTCTTCTTTGCAGCTAATTTCATGGGCAAAATTCGGACATTTGCAACTAAAACTCAATTACAAAAAAAAATAAATAAATCTAGAGAAGCCTTCACTTCAGTTTATAAATTTCGATAAGTTTTAACTCGTTACATAGGCAAAAAAACATCCTTAATAATTACATCAATTTGTTTCTCCGGAAGTGAAGACAATGAAAAGAATCTCTTTCGATGAAAATCTCCGATTTATCGTTCCTCGCGAGTAACAGCCAAGCGCTTTCACGGGTTTGGTTCTCCCGGAATATTAATCGGTGACGGTAAATGCGTAACGTTATTGTCCCGCGGAGATTCGAAACGGTGTTAAGCGAAGCCGTGTCACCGCCGCCCGGCGCAAACGTCGCAACGCGCCCCCGTTGTTAATGTCGATAACCGATACTAACGAGTTGTTCGTAGCGGCCCCCTGGCTCGCACGGCGCATTATAAACGGTTTCTCGTGACAGTCGACATTGAATAATGACAGTTGTTGTTCGGACGCAGGAAATCGAGCAGTGCGCTGCGGCGCGGCTGCTGCTGCTGCTGCTGCTGCTGCTGCTGCTGCATCTGCGCTCTGTGCCACCGTAGCGGCATTGGCAACGCCAATGTTACTTTAATTTGGCGGAGAAACGACGCAAGCACGTTATAGCGCGACGTTGCGGCTCTGCGTTCTCTCTTTCGGGAGAGGAAAGGGTATCGTAAATATTAGGACGCGAGTTTCGAGCGCTAAACTGGAAAGTAATAACTCCGACCGAGACATGCAAATTCTGAACAATTTTCACATGTTTTGCCGCATTTTTCACATCTGGATAAAATTACTCTCCGCAGAGATGCCACTTTCGAATTGACGTAAATCAAAAAAGCGTTTCACCGCGGTCAAGGTTCACGTTGTGTAGATACTAAATTTCCTTGCAACAGAGGATATATAACATTTGTTAATACGTTTGAAATCTGTGTTGACCAAACGACAAGTATCGAGTTTATTTCTTTTGTATTTGCTTAATCGATGAAATTCATACACGTCATGATTTCGTTTTTCTAAAAACAACTTGTGGCGCAAGAAGAGTTACGGATAACACCAAAATTGTGTTTAAAGGGACATAGCTTTACTGAAAAGCTATTGTTTGATCTGTAAATGGTTTTTATTGATTCGCGTTTTTCTCTAGCGTTTACTTTGTCACTCTCAAACAGGTCTATATAACGAAAATGGAAATCGTAACATACCAGAGCATTGTAACGCGTTGAGTGACCAGATAAAAAAGAGAAGTGGATCACGCTATAATAGTATCGGTGTAACAGTCACCGCGTCTAAAAACTGGCAACTTGAAAGCTTCTACAAAACTTAACGTTTATCGTGTAATATCCATTACATTTAAGGCAAATGGTTCCATAAAGATTAAGTTACCGGATGTATTTTTATACATTTAACTTTAATACTTAATAAAGTGTAGAGTTATAACTCGGATATTTTCATTAAATTTCGTAAAAAGGCATTAAATTTATCAGAAATATAATGTTCTAATAAAAAAAGATGTCCCATATTGAATTACTGTTTGATGCAACCCTGCCCTCCCCCCTCATTCGTTGAACGTTTTATCAGACGGTTAATTCTTTCCATAAAGTCTCATAAGATTCAGGAGAAACGGCACGAAACTCATGGAAACTCTTTCGATTAAGGAAGTTGTAATTCTTTGAGCCCTCGTGCAAAATAGTTTTCCAAGGCAGTCACTGGAGATTGTCGCGTATTGGTGCATATACGCACATTTCGCCTCTATAGATTTCGAATGAGGAAACGAACTGTTTTCCTATTTGAGTCAGGATGTAGAAATCTCGTTTCCGGCCCGTTTCCACGAATCCCAGGGGGATAACTTCCCGCGGGGTGAGAATTCGAGCGAAAAGGGTCTTGTATCGGTCGATGGAAAACCGAGCTTCGTTTCTATCCCCTTTCTCTTCTTTATCCCCGAAATCCGTCGCCTTTTTCACAATTGTCTCTGTTATCTCGCGATATAAGCGTCCTTGATGCGCTGCGCTAAGATCGAGTCGCAATTTCATTTCGTAAAACGTTGCTTGACATTATTTCCGTGACACTAGTAATTAATTGCAATAATTTATTGATTATCATCCGTAGCAATTAAACTGTACAATAACGTAGTAATTGTAATATTGAAATTAACGTAATTCCGTAAGATTCTCGTATGACATAATTAATGTAATTTCCTCATTAATATCGAATGAATTGTTAAACGAGCGGCAAAGCTTTGCGACTTTTTAGGCGAAGACTGAAGAAGTTGCGGAATGATATTTAACTTGCAGGAACCGAACATTAACAAATAACCACGGCAATAAATAACTAATGCACGCGATTCGATCAAAGCTGATAAATTTAGTTCGATTTGTATTGCCATTTCGCGATAGAGAGTGATATAGAGCTCTTCGTTAACAATTACAATGTATATTAACACGTACGCGTGCATGCTCGTTAACGAATTTCATCTCTAATTGCGAGCCGCTTTCGTTTGACATCTGTACGTAACATCATACCATGGCGCAGCATTCCGCAGCTGCAAATTGAAAAGCATTAATGTGGCGGTGAGCTTTTACGCGCAGAATGTTTCGCAAACGCGTTTAATACGGAAATTTGCAACCGCGAAAATGACACGCGGACATTTTTTTTTTTTTTTCGAGAACAGACGAACGAGCGAGCGAGAGGCGAATAAATAGCTTCCTGTGAGCGAAACGATAAAAATGTACGTAGAAACGCCGTGAATTTTTAATTTCCAGATTTGCAAGAGAAAATGATGTGTGTCCCAAGCCGATTTGTCGCATGAATAATGTACGAGGCACCTTCCAATGGGCGTACAAACATACTCATTAACAATTTGCGATTATGTTCCTAAGTGCTTCGACGACGGACCATTAAATTACTCCCGCACACACGTGCGCATGTACGCGGATATCGGTGAACGATATAACGACGACGCGGATAGAGCGGCCCGATAGATGCTCCGTTTGCCGTCCAATCTCCAGAGAAGCGGACGTTTACGTGGCGAACTCGCTGAGTAATGACGAGAACGTACTCGAGTTAGATTAGATGGGGTACGCCACCCTGAAGCGCGTGCGGGAGAAACGGAGAGAGAGAGAGAGAGAGAGAGAGAGAGAGAGAGAGAGAGAGCGAGCTCCATCTCCTTAGTGAATCATTTGTCGCGAGTGAAGGAAACTCCATCGAACGTCAGCCAGCTTCCACGCTAATTTTAATCGTTCGGTCCCCGCGGAATATACTCCAATACACCAGCGTTCGCGTCCACCGTAACAACATACGGGGAAGGATTAGATCGCGGCTGGCGCGCGAAACTACGAGCGATGAAACGTCGGCGTTACAACGTGATACATGACTGGCGGCTCCCAGAGAGATTGCTCGTCGCTCGCGTCGCACAATGCTCGCGAAAATGTCAGATACCGACGTTGCCACGCGGACGAACTACCTCGACTTTTTCACGCTATCACGTGGTTGACGGCACCACGATTCAACGGGTTCGAACCGTAACGAATTTCGAAAAGCGCTTGCAACGCGCAACAGACAAAAGGGTCAAATCGAATAAATAAGTTTCAGGATTCCAAGTAAGATTGAATTAAATTCACACGTCGCGAGATATAAATATTGCATGAAAAACAAATAGAAAAATGGGGAAAAATGCGTTGAAGAGTGGTGAATAAAAATCCTTAATCCACGGTTTATATCCGTAAAGTCTATAAATCGCAGGAATCTCTTAAATTTCACTTTGCTTTTAGTCCTAGTTTTATCGCGAAGCTTTCAAAAGCCCTCCACCTTTTATCGCATCGTACATTTATTATATAGCCAGCGGAAAACGCTGCCCCGCACAGATGTATACCTATATTTTATTTTGTGCCCCCAATGCTCCGGGTGGAAATCTCCACCCGGATCATCTCCGGTGAAACTGTAAATATCGTGCCCGATGTATCAAATCGCGAACGGTTCTCGATCCTGCGAAAACAAAGGAGGGTAATTGAGAAGTATTCAGCAGCCCGTTATTTTTCGCGGTTCCGAGTGGTCGTTCGAAAAGTTCTATCCATATTTTTATGGGGCCGCCACAAGGGCAATCGCAGCTTAGTATAATCCAGATCTCCCACACACATACACACATGCGCGCACGCACGCTGTTACGTACATACATGCCGACGTCGTTCGAGAGGAAGCTCCTGTGGGCGGATAACTGTTGCTTTAGCATTTTCACCACCGTAGAATATCTCGTAAATTCGGTGCAGCGCGTCTTGCCGACGATAACATCGGGAAACCATTCTATTATACGACGCACACGATGTGTGTAGCTGTGCATGCGTGTGGCTGATATGCGTCTTAGGTGTGTGTGTGTGTGTGTGTGTATGTGTGTGCGTGTACACGAATGTGTACATTCATGAAGTGTACCTACTACATGATCCAATATTTCTGTTAATGTTTCGCACGTTCTATTTGACGCTGATTCGACGCTGATTCACAATGATGGACATTTAAATAAATACAGATGCTAGAATAAATTTGAAATAATTCACAAATAATTGAAAAAATTTTATGAACCGTGTCTTCCCCCGCGAAAATTTTCTATACAATATTTTTCGTAATATTAGCTTTCCAGCTTATACGTTTTAAAACTGAGCGGATTTCAGAATCTCTGAGATTTCCAATTTTTATACAAATCCTAAAACCATCGCGATATGCCGGCGATACTTTACCGCTGCACCAATGCACTTGGGAGTAATTTAAAAATATCCGACATAAATCCCCGACGTTCTAAAGTCGATATTCTCGACGCAACGGTTGATCCTTCGAGAGCCGCGTTCGTATTTACAGTCTCGATTGTTCTTCCGTTTGTTGATCTCACTGTAATCCGATTCCTTTTGATCTCAATCGTTCCCTGCAGCCTACGAATTAAACGGTGACACTGTACATAGAATTCGTCATCTCCTCTTGCCTCTTTCAGTCTCTCGTTCTCTTTATTCGACACGCGCGATCCTCTTTACTATAAACGAACGCTTTATTGCGAGCCTGCGCCCAATGGCGGCATCGAAAGCAAATTAAATACACGCTGATCCACGCCCGGCTTTTCCGGAAGCTTTCCCCGGATCGTAAGGAATTTTCCGCGTCTTCAACGACGAACGCGCCGACACAAATAGTTACTATTCACGCGGGGCGATTGGTCGATTAGGATTAATAGCTGACACAAGTGCGCGAGAAAGAGGAAAGAGATAGGGGTAAAAGAGTTATACGTTCGAAATTTCCATAGTTTTACTTCCTGGTTCGATGCGCGTTTGATATTAAATTTTCAGCAAAAAATAAAAAAGAAAATAAAAAAAAACGTGAAAAAAGTGTCTCGGTATTGCGTTACCGCGAGATTAAATATAACTAAAGTTATTAAGTAAAAGTATACTGTGAAAGGAGTAATTCGATTAAAGCGTCACAAGAAGCTTAGATTTCGAATATACCAGTTCCTTGCGATGATATCTTTTACGATAAAGAACGTTGAAGAACAAGAGAAGAGAAAATTAATTTCGTTTGATTTTTGTCGTAATTACTTTTCCTTGATAATTAAAATCTTAATATAATAAGACGTTGTTTCGCATTATTACAATAAGGATCTTTGTTAATTTCTTTGTCATAATTATAATTTCCAAACGATATTACTTTCACGCTTTAAGAATGTACAAGACATACAGTCTCTGCAAAAGTAAATAAAATTTGGAAATGTGTTTAATATTAACACTAGAAATAAACTAAAAGTTGCGTAAATAACATATTTTTATTTAATAACATTTTTATAACTTATTTACTCAATTTGTCATTAAAAATTATTTGGTACAACGTTAAGAAAAAATTCACTTCTTTTGTGTGAATACTTAAAGTATTCAGGATGACTTATACAAAGTTTTATTGTGATTACCTGCTTAGTTATTTTATAAACAAATAAGTAAATGAGTTTTGCTTAATTTACAGAACTGATCTCTGCATCGAAATAAAAATTTACATAAATCATCCTAAATATTTAATGTACTTAAATAAAAAAAAACTCAGATGTTTTTTTATTACTTCTCATTTCATTATTAATTATATTTTCATTAAAACATATGTATACCTCTTGAAATAAATTTTTTATCCCAATCGTCGCCAAATTTTTCCTACCACTTTCAAGCGCAATATAAAATAATATATAATTTATTTACAATTTTCTTAAACGTTTTGAGAGATGTCCTACATCTTTAATGCGCGATACGTAGCAGCAGCCATAAATTCGCCGCAATATAGCGATCTACGAAATCACTCCGCCGTGTCAACAAGGGACGGCCGGAGGGTTCCTCGGGGGAGGTAGAGCCATTAACGGAATACCGAAATTCCATCGAAAACTTCGGCGCCGCTAACTCGCTCGATTATGAATGAGTTCCTCGTTTCGTCTCCCGCTGGACAAGAAGCGATGAATTTCCCGGCTCTCGCCCGCAGGAGCCGGTAACCATACGTAACATCATCCCCCACGTAGTTCCAAACTGTCGCGCGTTTCCGCGCCGCGGGACAATGATACGTTAATCCAGTCGGTACGACTGGAGAAACCAGAGAAACCGTCTCGGATTACTCGGCGCGACTCTCGAACCATTTGCAAATGCGCCCGATGTAACGAACTGCCCGCCGCGGATTTTTGCAATGCAAATACGTAACGTTGAGATTTCCGCGCGAGACGTTCTGGTCGGCGCTACGGAAATGATGCGCTACGGAGTCCCTATCTCTCTTTCTCTCTCGCTCTCTCCATGCTTCCCCATGAATATTCCCGGTAATTTCAATTATTCAGTCGTACTCATGACTTCCTTCGAGCAACAATGCGAAATTGTAGACCGCGAAATTTTTCCGCTCTATTAATCTGATCTTCGTCCGCTCCGATGCACGATATCGTGAGAAATCATAATTACATTATTACAGAGTGCAATTCGAGGAAGAAAATCACGTAATTTTCCAAGTTGAAAGGCTTGCATGTTTATTTTGAAAAGTACTTAGCATTATAAAATACAGCTGCCATGTGTGTCAAAATTATTCATGAAGAAAGTATCGTTCACGATTTTAATGATACACGCTAAATCAATTGCATTTTTTTTGCATTTTTTCGGACAATAAAAATTGTATGAGTCTCACCTTTTTAATTTCAAAAAATATGAGCGGCACGCTATTCGTTATACACAATTCATTTGTTTCATTGACCAATAATTGTTCGTCGCGCGCATTGTTCAAATTACGCTGAATAATTTTAAAGGAATTTTTTAAAATAACGATATATCATAACTAAAAATTGCAAATTGCAGCGTCTGGATGGACGTATGTAGTTTTTATATGACGGGCAGACTTTTATATTTGCAAAGATCACAGAGAATTACGAGTGAGTTTTAAAAAGAACCTGATATGATCTGTATTTTTTACGATTGCCATACAAGCGACGAAAAGTTCTCTTCTTTTTTTTTTAATAACGGCGCATTTTAGTGTGACATTAAAGCAACGTATGCTCCTAGACAGATGCATACACGTTGACGAGCACGCGTATCTCTTTTCGAGATGTTCCGGCTAATACTTCTTGAAGCAGTAGTAAAATGAGAAGTGTACACAAACAAATTTAAAGAGTTTCTTTAAAGAACTAACAAATATTTAAACCGGCTGCGCACGTAAGCGTAGAAAATGGAACTTTATTTCGAATTAACTTGACGATAAAACCACAATGCATTTGCGTGCAACCATAAATTTTATTTCCCTTTTTTTTTGCAAGCCACCGGCAACGTCAACGACGACGGTCGCATTAAAAGCAAAGGCGATTTCGTCGCAAAAATTAATTTAGCATTCGTCGCGATGTTTCTGAAAGCAGAAGTTATGTCGAGAAAATCCGCGATGCTCTCTAATTTTAATTACCACTATAAGCGTCGGCAATGGTCAGTTCTTCAGAGCGCAACGAAACTCGCTGCTTCCATTTTCAAATAAAAATCAAAAGCACCGAGTTTCATATTTATT
Source organism: Solenopsis invicta (assembly GCF_016802725.1). Classification (NCBI taxonomy): domain Eukaryota; kingdom Metazoa; phylum Arthropoda; class Insecta; order Hymenoptera; family Formicidae; genus Solenopsis; species Solenopsis invicta. The sequence continues at coordinate 4,595,414 of NC_052667.1, forward strand.
ATTAATAAAACTTATCCGGTGTATTGTAACTCAGTGTTTTAACTCTTGTGTCTAATTTCATTTTTACTCATTTGTTTGCGGATAAAAACGTTATTCTTCTAAAATGACAGTTATTTTCGCAAGGTGAAATATTAACGTCAACATCAGCACGACGCGCTGACCAAAGGATATTTAATTGCCATGATTGTTTAATATCGTGTCACGAAATGAGCGAGGAGTCATGCGATATAGATGCGCTCAACCTGCCCGTGCACCGCTGTAATAACTCGACGGGCTAACGAACCGGCACTAACACAGATCTAAAAAGCGCGCTGAACTTCGTTGCCTTCATTGCCTTCGAGGGAGCAAAAGTTCTACTCGTGGTCCGTGGAGAAAAATATAAAATGGACCGGAGGCGGAACAAGCGAAAGGTTGAGAGCGAAGAGGAAAGAGCCGGCGGCGAATTCGTCTCCTGACACACCTGAGACGCTGCCCGATCTAGTGAATTTCAGAGTGAATCGCGGCGACTTAAGGGAACCCCGGGCAATATACCGTAAAGAAAAAAAATGATAGTGCTATAGATTTACATTACCGTTTATCCCTGATGTCTGTCACGCAAAAAAACTAATGGAGTGCGATTGATATATGGTAGATAGCCGAAGAGTCAAATGTTAAAACTTTCACTTTTGTTCTGAAAACCGTTGTTCTGAAAACCGTTGTACTTTGTGCTACATCTTAATAACAATTTGTAAAAAAAAAAAAAATGTTTCATAGATGCATTTTTAACAGATATAAAACAACATAATTTGTAAATTATTGTACATAATTCAAAGTGTAATTATAAAATATTTATTAAGGATTTTATTTCGTTTTAACGTAATTTTAAAAACGAATTTTTTCCCTAATTTACTATCTTACATTTCTATACTTATCTATACTCTCGTATAATGCATAGATATACATTTTTAAAAAACGTGGGATGCAATTAGTAAGATGGTAAATTAGGGTAAAAATTACGTTAAAACGTAAATAATATGGAAATATGGAATTATAATTATCAATCATTCAATATTGATTGATCATTATAACTCCATATTTCCGTGATATCTCGTTACACAATATCACCTGATTATTCTCTTCGTTAGAATATAAGGGTTGATTTATATATAATAGCCGTTACCGTAAAAAATTCACCAATCATAGTCGACTATTCTTCTATAAATCGACCATGATTGGCCAAATTCTTACGGTTACGGCTATTATAAACCAACTTTAATGTAACAAAAAATTTATTTACACTTACAGCAAAAATCACTCTCGCATCGGTCAATTGCATTTATCTCGCGCAAGTTGGTACATATAATTTTTCGATACGAGAACTTTGCGGGAGAATACCCGAACTGCGAACAGTACATCCGTAAAACTTGAAGCAGGATTCGTGCCAGCTGATTATGCCAACGGAATTATATCTTCTCGTCGCCAGCCTCTTTAAATTCGGATCGCAAAGTTTCGACACGACACGACACGACACGCGCGGCGTTCCGTCAGCTGGAACTCGCTTTTTATTCTCATTGGTTACTGTACCATTATTTGTCAAAGCAACTCTACCCGAGGAAGAGCGATATTAATGTCATATGTATTATAATTACGCGATGACGAGCTTCTATGAGAGAGTAAATTTTTCATCGTAACGGCGCATCGTAAAAATGAACGTAACGGAATAAATTATGATGTGATATTTATATAATCTTTTAATTACACATCAACGGACGAGAGGTTTAACATGAGCCGCTATCTAATTAAGGAGCGATTATCGTATAGCCTTTTAATTGCGCATTAGCAGACGAGACGTTTAACATGAGCTGCAATCTAATTAAGAAACAATTAATTAATAACCTCTCTATTAACGCAACCGCAAATTTCCGCGCATATGTGCCTTAGAGATACCTTGGAAAATCCTCATCCTTAGAAAGCGTTGGCTAAAAGCAAATTCGATTTCCTAGCTTGCTCATTAATTTTCGCTAATTAATATATGTGGTGACGCTATAGCACGATGAAAACTTTTAACAGAGCAAAGCAGCAGCTTCGTCTAACGCGGCGGGATGTTCCTCTCTGTCAACTGACAGATCTATTCAACGTTCAAAGGCCGTTTGACGGCGCGCGTAAATCAAATTCATTGATTTGAGGAGCTGAAACCTTACAAAGATTTCATTTTGTTTGACGAGATGTTTAGCTTCCGGAAAGAAGATGTCTACGAAGGTACTCAACTTCGAGTGGCAAACACGCATAATGTGCAACAGCATCTTCCACTTCTTCGTCCAACTTCCGTTCGCGCGCACTTTGTATGCGTCACGACGACTTCGATATGTATCGAGAAAAAGATAGACGTACCAACGACGAGCCGTGCCGAGAGCGTAAAGCATCGCGATCTTATCACATGCGCGAGTGCGTATAATACATCTCTTCGACGATCTCTCTTTACGGTTTCTTTCGACGAAAGTCGATGCAGCGCGAGTGAAGTAACGTACATACATAGTTTTACGTTACGAACCTTTGCAATTCGACCGAAGCGATCCGCGAAAACGATGAGGAGGCCGTATTGCAAAAGTAATGCGTAAATCACGAGAAATGGGAATGTACGAACGTTGCTTCAAAAAATTTATGTCGCGTGCTCCCTCAAAACTGAACAATAAATTTGATACGTAATCAGAAAGATAGAAATTGTGCACTCTTGCTCCAGCGCAAATTATCACGCTAAGAAAGTTTTGATATGCTATGCTAATTTAGAGTTGCAGTTCCGTCCTGACTAGCACGCTCTTTGTCATGAAATATTATATCCTTTTTACTTATACGCGAGAGTTCAGTTAACTCATATTTCTGTTTAGAGAACGCTTTTACTTTTCGAAAGTACACAATAAAACGGGGAGAAAAATGTCAAAGTACACTCTCTCAATGTTTCTGCAAAACAGGTAGCTTGCACAGCTCCGCTTTCGCCAGATTTGAAAACATCATCAAAATTTTTAATTAAATCAGCTACGCCCGGAAACACGGCGCGCCGCAATGTTTAATATTTAATTAAAATCAAATTCGTCCGCTGTTTATCCGCGAGAAAATTTTAACGAATATTATGCGACACGAGCACGCGATCCTCTCCCGAATAAAAGCCTCTTCCATAAAACTTTTCGTTGCACTTCCGAATGTTTCGCGGGATCGATAGATGCTCGTCGTATTTACGATTGCGGCTCGTAAACCAAGTTTTTCATCGTCACGAACTGCGGACTGTCGGCACCGGCGGCGCGCCGGGTGAATAAGAGGCGCAAACTCGCGGCGAGAAAGTTTATCCTTTTATCCAAAGTTCCGTCATTCGTTAATGGTCTCCGCGGGATCATATTGAAACCAGAAACGCCGTCGACCCGGAAAATCGGTCGCGATCAGACCTTTGTCGGGAGAAAAGCATCGAACAACCGGCCGCCGCGATTAGCCGGCTGGAAATCACCTTCCGGAAAAATGGAAAAACCGCGGTAAACTTTTCCGCGTAGACTAATCTCATTCCTAATTGAATTTCTTTAGACTCCTGTCTGGGAGATACGCAGAGAGAAGTCTCGATAGTTATAGATTTCCGCGACGAAAGAAAAGACAGCGTTCGCGAAAAGAAATCGATATCCGAACGGAGGGAGGAAATAGAAGATAGTTGCATAGAGAGAAAAAAAAAACCTCCCGGCGTGAGAAGATTCCATTCGCGTCCGTCTACAAGGTGAACTTTGGCGATTTAAATTCCACCTGGTTGAATTGCTCTGATAGTAACTTCCTTTCGGTATTAAATCCTCTCGGTATTCGATATCTACTTCCAGTTAAACTCTGATTTCGCAAAACGTGTTAAAAAACAGTCGATTTTGAATTACTGTAATTTAATATTTTTTATCCGTTAACAATCTGATTTACGAATGCTTGCTGATAACGTTCCGTTATCCGTCGATCCTATTAAAGGGGAGAGTTGTTGCCAAATGCATACCGTTTAATTTTTATTATATTTCGTGTGCTTATAATATTTAGTGCCGCTTAGGATGCAAAACAAAGTTCGAAATTGTAGCTTGATGCTTCAGTTATCTATTAGTACATGTTAAACTTTTCAGTAATAACAAATTAATTTGTTATAAACTTTTCTATAACACACTGTGAAAGGTGTAAAATTTAGATACCCGATCGCGTACCTGTGGTTTTTTAAATCTTATCATCTTTGAAAATATCAAATTTATGAATTAAAGCAATTAAAAACGTAACGAAACCATTCACTAATATTTATTTTATTAATAGTTTATCGAAAAAGCGGTCAAATATTCAATGATCAATAAACAACAATAATGAAAAGATAAGAATACTGAAACAAAACTGACTTAAATTTATTTTTGTAACTGATATAATTTTAATAATAAGAATTACTAATTTTATCACTTATTAATCTTACATTTAGTGTCGTTTGCGATGGTGCGAATTAGAAAACTTGATACAGTTTATAAAAATATCGATTTAATTTGTATAATAATTTTAAATATGATTAGACAACAAATGTAAAATATTCTACAAGTTTTCTATTATAAAAATTAAACAATTAAAAATAAAATTGTATAATTACAATTAGTTTTATCAACTATGTAAGTTGATAAAAAATTTACATCAGACGTACCTGATTTTCTAAAGTACTGAGAGCATGCAGAAAGCAAAATAAAACTTGTTGAATTTTTGTCTATGTTACTTATTTTTATTGTTAAATGTTGCTTATATGAATTGACAATGTAAAACATTGAACAGAGATACTTTCAGCAACTTTCTCCTACATGTCAAATTTCAAAAGATGTTGCGAGAGCATCTTTCTTTCATGATAAAGCATAAAATCTTAGACTTGAATTGATATCAAGAGTCCGCATTTATAATTGTTACACATACGCCTGACGTATAAAAATTAATCAAAAACACCGAGTATTGCTCTCAAGTTTGCAATGTACGAGCTGTCAGTCGTAAAAGTATATCGCAATTTCGAAAGTACAGCGCGCTCGTACAATCTACGCGCGGTCGAGGGCGTAGATCGAAAAATGTCGAAAAGTCGAAACGCCGAACGCTCCAACGGTAACGATTTCGGTGGCACTCGTGTCAAATGTTCTGGCAGCTGTTCGACCAAAGCGTTTCGCTATTGGCAAACGATAATCACGTTTCACGAGCAGTCACGCGCGATATATTCATTCCCCGCGCTGCGTTTTGAGATTACTCGATTTCACCATTGCGCGAGAGGGCTCGTCGTCCGCTTTCATAATTTTCCCGCGTTTATAACACACAAAATCCAAATCCGAGTAGCACGAGAATTCTATCGGCCTTTTTCCGAAAGGGAATGCACGAATTAAAACTGTAATTTCGTGTAATTTCTACAATAACGAGTTTTGCGAAATTATTAAAATCCGAATAGAACCATAGAAAGATATAATCTCAATTTTAATTTAATAACGGTAATATGAAGAGACTTTTTCACGAATAAAAGATAAATATGGGTCTCAAAAAAAATTCTCTGTACGAATACAGTTATTAATAAGAAACAATTTTGGCGTTCTTTAATCCCCCCGAAAAATGTAATTTAAAAAATGTAGGAAATGTAAAGGTGCTTAGTACCTCTAACAGTGGGCGTTAAAATTAATTAAAAAATTATCATTCATACATTTTCCTGACTACGAACCAGCCTCAATATCTAGAAGCTAATTCTATTTTCGTTTTCACACTACTCGCGTGACTTTATGGCTGTCGCTAAAAGTTCGAGTACGTTTAACGGCCGACAAAACGACAATTACAGCCTGCGTCCGACCAAAATGTTCGATCTCGTGTGAATTTGCACATACGCGCGGTGTGACAGCAAGGGAAAAAAAATAAAAATAGAGCAAAACTCGCATTACTGTGGGAATGGAGTAGCGATAAAAATCATTAACCTGACAACACAGAGATTCGTGCCTGGAATTCGAATTAGCGCGACAAAATCGTCATGTTCATCGAAAAGCATTAAGAGATAAAAACGATATGCTTTTAGTACGCTCGTATAAAAAAAAATAAAAAAAAAACCATAAAAATATAACGAGATAAGAAACGAACGAGTCAGTCGATCGTACCAAAGCTGATTTTGGCGCATTAACATTCAATGATATTAAAATTGATCAAACTTTCAGATTTAATCGTTTTCAGGTTACTCACTGAAAACTGTTTCCGAATCTTCGTTTCCGAATTCTCTAATTTTCTTCGAATTTGGGAATTCTAGAAACAGGGCTGCAGCCTATTACAAAGCGTCTCTCCCTCTTGCGGAACTCCCGCGCCACGATCGACCACGTGCGAGATGAGCAATCTCGCGTTCCGAGATTGCTCGATTATTTAACTAGCGAGACAAAGGAAGGGCGTCGGTACACCGCCGATTCGAACCCAATCGTAGCGCGACCGCTGGAGATTAACCAATTTCGAGGCCGGTGCGTGAATTCGGTACGGTGCGAGGGAGAATCCGGCGTTGTCTGTGGCACGCGGAAAATTACAAATTATCACAGGAATTGTCATGGGAATATTAATCGACGTGTTTGCTCCAATTTGCGCTTTGCACGAGTTTCGCGAAGAGTGATTACGCACGTAATACAAACGAATAGAATTCATTAAAAATAATCAACTATATTCTTAAGTGATAAGACACTTTAAAATACAAAACCGGTTGTTTATTAAAATAAACGAGCAAACTCAAAAGCAGCGATATAATTTTTTTTCATTATTGGAAAAGAATTCAAATTATTTTCTCGACGTTGTGTTATCAAGTGACGGAAAAATCGTTTTAGAAATCTGTATCAGTATTCCATGTACATCGTTTATAAATAAAAATACAACAAATTAATTATTTTGTAGATATAATTCGATGTAAAAATAGAGAGATACGCAGAAAAAAGATTTTGCTGAAATCTTTAAAAATATGATTCCGCAGATCTGAAGTAAATAATTATGTTGGATTATCAAAATAATTATATCGGACGTTCGAGCTAATTATTAGAATATCAAAATGTTTTGCAGCAAAAAATTTTTATCATTATGCTTGAGCGTCCAACATAATTATTTGGATAATGCATCATAATTATTTTTTTCAGCTCTGCAGATCAAGTCAAATTTTTATACATTACAGCAAACGCGTTCTTTCCGCGTGTGTTTGTTTACGGATATTAATAACGTTTTACCATTGAATGTCTGTCCAAAGCGTTTGAGTACATGTGAACCGTCTGAGTATGAAATATTTTGCATTTGAATTTTTCCACGCTACCATGATTACGTTTACCTATCAAGCTAAATCAAACACGCGGACAATGTAAATCTAAATGCATTTGCGAAAAAAAACAAAAATAACAAATATTCGGCGTTTCGGTATTTCAGATTGCTTGAAACACACGCAGCAGCTATGGCAGCAGCTACTGCGAAAGAACGTAATTAACTCTGTCATAGCTCGAACGCAATCTCGCGTAGCAACCATATCGATCGCTGGCGTGATGAAATTATTATAGACCACGTGACGAATTCGCGAATCGCGTGCGCAAATAAAGACTAGCTGTAAAAGCAGATCTCCATTGAAATTCTCATGCGATTTGCGGTGTAATATCAATTTAACGTCATTTTTATCATTAGAGTCATTGATTTAAAAAAGTAATTAATTTAAGTAAAAAGACCAAAGGTTCAAAGAGAATTAACAAATTTTCATTTCTAAGATCAGCCGATCGTAGAACAAATTTTACACCAAATTTCAACTTTGCTATCGGGAATATGCAGATGCCTGTACCGTAATCACATGAATCGTGCTTACTCAAAATACACGAGTATTGAGATGCGAATATGTGATACGGCAGACCAAGTAGCGTCCAATCGTAAATATTAGGAATGCGTTTCATGTTAGCTTGATTCAATTACCCCGTTGAATGCTGTTTACGGTCACGTGACATAGGCTACGATATCACGGATAAGGTTTCTCTGATGCACGTGAGCACAAGTAATTAATCGATGAGTATTAATAGGCTATTATGAAATTACTGTCATCAATCAGAAACGTGACTTGCAAGTAATATTAAATGCAAAAGCAGCTAATGTATAAATGCATAAAGGACATTTCAATAAAATTATGTGAATTATTTTGAAAAATACAACACATTCTTCGTTACACTTGAATTTTATAAATATGACTTAAAAAATTGTATTAGTATTATTAAAACTCTCTCTCCTATATAAAATCATATATATAGAATCAATTCAGAAAATTACTACCAGGATCACACACACATAAAAGTAATTTTAAAAATTCTTAAAAATTCTTTAAAAAAAATTTTTAATTATTATTTAACAATATTTTTTTGGTCTTAATAATCTTTTTATGACAATTTTTATTTCATGTGCATAGAATTTATCATATAATATACCTAATTATTGGAAATATATTTTTTTTACAAACAAAATAAATCTTTTGCTAATAAAATTCGAAATTTGTATAAACTATTAATTTATTTTTAAATATTGTGAATTAAATTCAATATAGTAATAAGCAAATTATATATATTAATATATTTGGTAATCCGTTTGAAAGCGAGAAAATATTTCAATTGCCATTTAAATCTTTTCGTATAATTTTAATGGAAATGTTCATTCAACTATCTCCAAAGGCAGGTTTCAGTTAATATTTACTGATGTACCCAAATTGCGTTTGCTTCAGTTTGTTTATTTATGTCCACTGCGCAATCGTTTTCCTAATTTAGGAAACCAACAATCTAAATATGGCACATGAGAGAAATCGCTTTGTGAAAGAAAGAAAATTTTGACGAACATGTGCATCTAATATCGCAAAAGTTAATGAATATTCAGAAATTGAATTAGGAAAATGTTAGAAGTCATATATTAAATATTTTGTTAATTTTAAAAAATTTTACTTCAATAATTTATTAATCAAAAATATACAATTAGTCATTAACAAACAAACTACTAAATAATGTACATAATAATTTATCAACCGTTTATAAAAAAATCTCAAACAATATTAAAAGTTAAAAAATTAATTGCAATTGTAATTTTTTAAATTTGCAAATTGAATTACATCTGTTCCACTTCGGCTTTTAAAACGCCAAGTGTTTTAATTGTTCAGGTGCACTTAAGTCCATTGGCGATATTAACATGAGTATTTCTCGTTCCCTTCGGGCGATATCTCGCGAATGCTTTTACCGCAAAAACGCAAGAAAATATTTCTCGTAAGACTCGCCGACTTTTAACAAATTCGCGCCATTACGACCATCTGCGAAACGTGCAAATATCGTCCATTACTGTTCTGTCCGCGGAGAGTGCATTTCTCTCACAAGTCTACGATTTATAATTTTAAAGAGAAGAATAATTGCGAGATTTCTCGAAATACCGAGTAGAGAATGAAAGCGCTTATGGCAATTTTCGCTTATCGCAAAATTCTTATTGTTAGAATTTGTTCTTCCAGAGATAAAAAATAAAACATGATGATATTTGTATTACTAAAAATTTCAACATTATTGAAATCTTCTATTGGCGGAAGTTTGAAATAGATTCGAGATAAATGTAAAATTACCCAACAAAAACGTAACTCGAGCTTTTAATAAGATAATGGAGATAATGCCGTTAATCTTAAAATTAATTCTAGAATAGCTCAGAACAAGAGACGCAATTAAACAACTTAAGAGATTAATCCACTTGAATTTCGTCTGCTTTTAAAATTAAATGAGCTATTGAGTTACTTCGAATAAATTTTATGTAACATAATTATAATATATATATATATATACATTTTCGAAAATGACGATCGACTAGATCTTTTTTTTTCTTCGTAATGGAAACTCCATCGATCCATGAAAAACCGAGGAAAGTAAACAGCCGGACGCGGCTCGGTGCAAAAAGTAATCTGGAATCTCCGTCCGTCGAAGATCGTCGACTGACGAGCGAAAAACCGACGATGGATATGAGGGTGCAGAGAGTGCATATAAGAATTCCGGAAGCGTTCCTCCGCCCGCCATCGCCTTCCACCAATCGCAACGCTGAGGAAACGCGCCAGAAAACATGCCGGAAACTCGGTCGGCGCTTTTTTGCGGTCGTCCGTGAGATTCGCGAGTCGCGAGAAAAATCGCGGCGGCAAATATCGGATTGGAAGTGATAGATTCATGATTCCATATGACGCCACACACGTCGTTTTCGCTCTCGTGCGCGTAAATTTATAATTCCGAGAGATTTTGCATCGGTTTTTAAGTCACATTTACGGAAGACACGATTCGAGGAGTATTTTCCATCCCAAACTTCAAATAAAGCCACATAGCCCGCCGACTTGACGAGCGCGAGCGGATAATTTATCAAACTGTCATTAAAATTGTTCCGTCGAAATTTTAAAGAAGAAAAAGAGGAAACAACAAAGCTTTTTAAATACGTGTCAATGCCGTTTAAAGTAAACTCAAACGCCCGCAAAGTTATTCGGTTAAAATTTAAATAACTTCATTAAATGTTATATATTAAACATTATAATTTAATCGTCATTTATTATAATATCCAATTTAAAATAATACACATGAAATTATTGGAGCATTCCCGAAATAGAGTGATTTCGTGTTAACAAATACGAAACTTAAAAATTTACAAAATATCTGCTTGCTGTGCATGAATTTTACTGCAGAGTTCGATCGTTATAAACGATAAAATAATGATTGAACTGTAATGTTCCGTAACTACTTATCTTACTTAGCTCGTCCATAAACAGATTGCAAATCTATGTTATATTCGAGCGATAAAAGCGTAAAAATTACATAATCCCGTGCTATTTTCGCGTAAAATTGTACCACTATGAACACGACTGAATCGCCAAGAATACTTAATAAAGTAATAATCCCCGTGAGTTACGCCCGCAATGAATTGTCTCCAATTATCTCGCTGGTAAAGCAAAATGTTACGTAAAACAGATCCGGCTTTGCATCCCGTTTTCAAAATTGCGGGGCCGCTGGTTACTCCTGGTAACGCCCTGGTCCAAAAAGTACGATGTAATCCGCGGAGTACGGTGCAGCGCGCTTTTAACAAATGTACCGCTCGCCGAAGAATCCGTGTACAGACTAAACGACCGGCTTAACGGACCTTTGGAGAGTGCACCGGCTTATTCAAGGATTCGACGTTAAGCCGATTCGAAGATTCGAAATCCCACCTCCGCCTCGACTCGATGATCTAATTTCAAAAGCCAGGCCCTTTGTGTTCCGCGTGCACGCTCGCGCGTCGCATGTGTGCGCGGGGACGATAAATCCGCGCCCGAGTTTACCGTCGATTGTAAACGTCCGGCAAAACGACGACCCTAATCGTTACGTACGGGCGAAGGCGAGTCCACCGTGTTGAAAGTGCTCGTCGAAAGATTACGAGACTATCCGGTTAAGTCGTTATTATTATCGAGAAAAATGTGCCACGGTTCGTGGAAAGCGCAAATTCTCATCGAATTTATCGATTGCGCCAATTTATGGGAATGAGATCCATATTTTCTCGTGTCCTGCACTTATCGAACATAAATTAAGGCGGGTTGCAAAATTCATCGATTAATTAGGGATTCTCATTTGCCGAAAACTTTTCGGTTTTTTGTAATGAACGTTGTATTCTTATTTCCCGTACTGATCGAAGATTATGCAAATGTTAAATGCCACAATTTATCTTCGTTTTCATATACGAAGCTTCAAGCATATTGCGCTATATCGCAGTCTTCATCAATTTAGATTCCACTATCTCGTAAGAGTCATTAATTTGGTCTAACGAGCTGTGATTAATGGGAGTGCGTAATAATTGTTAGTTCGCTACATCTAGTAAAAGCATTACCTTAGGTAACACGATAAACTTACGAAGTAATATAAACTGAATTACACAACAAACATATATTGTGCATCAATATAAATCCATTTGTCACTGTTTTGTAATGCGACTACCAACTAAAAAGATTTCTGGATAGCGGACAATTATTAAATCATCCGTATCAATCAAACTATTACGTCATTCAAAAAAAATGTTTGATCAAATATTTATTAATCAATTTTACTCTCGTCACGAAACTCAAATGAAATTTAATTTATCGATTTTCCTGCTTAATTTATTGACGATTTATATAATGATACGGGCAATATTTTTTTAAACATAAAATGCACATTTATTGACAGCGATTCGTTCAAAACTTTAATGATCGTTTTATGTAAGTTTCTTTCGGGACAGTCATATAAATAGTCTGGCTTCTTGGTGAAGGGCGTGCATTACTCTTCCCCGGCCTTCGCTTTAGCATTCAACGCGCTGCATTTTTCGGCTTTCTTACGAGTCCCAGCCCGCCATTCTTCCGCCCGTTGTGCCTTCCCGCCTTTCCAACGTATCTACTCTGTTGTCCCCCAGACAGTGAAAAAAAGCACCTCTCTCCTGTATCTACAGTGTTAGCCAAAGTTTTGCCTCGCCCCTTATCAGCAGCTTACGGGCCATCGCGTTTCTGCACCCTGCTAGATCCTCTTCACGTCGCGTCGCGTCGCCTCGCCTCTATCTCGCGCCTCGCCGCTTCACGCGCGCGCACGCATAACGCGTGACGGAAGAACGCGGAAATTGCGATTTCGTCACCCACGATGAACAACGACGGCGTCGGTCGTTTATCCGAGAAAAGCTGTATTCGTTCGCTTCATCGAGTACACTCCGGGATTTACGGTTTAATACAACAAGTGAAGATACCGTTGTGTCTAGATGCGCTTATCGGCAAAAGTAAAGCTTGTCAAAGTGAATTCTGTGAAAAACTTTGCCGAGTACAATTGTATGCCACAATAATAAAAAAAATTATTTTATACTAATAATAACGTTAATCCGTTTTACACAAAAATAATGAGAATTTAGAATTGTAAGGCGATAATTTAAAGTGTTTGGAATTATTTTCTTTTCTTTTTTAAGAAAATGCTGTATGTTACGTAGCAATATTCTAATTCAATGTTTTAACAATTTATTAATCAATATTAAAAAAAAAAAAATAATCGACACAAATTTGATTTGTATATTATAACATAATTAAAATAATTATCACAATTAAATATCGGATGCGAATAGAGAGCATTTAATTTTATGAATACTCTGTTTTGTGGAAGCTTCGACTACCTCTCCCTGTCTTCTTCCATCTTAAATCGACCCTGCTCTGTATTCTCGATCGGTGTCGGCGTCACGTATAGACTAAGAAATAAGCGATCGCGAACGGAATAATCGAAATAATTCGAGGTACGGTTATGTAAAATTCGCTGAGTTGGTGTCAAAATGGAAATTCCATTAAACATTGTACTGTATCTTTTCAGAATAATAATTTCGACAAAAACATTCCTTTCATATCCTCCAAGAGATATATAATAAAAGTATCCGATCACTTTATTGTTAAAGTATCAATAAGTTTTAATAAGTTGTGGACCAATACGAAAAAAAATGTGTTTGTGTATGTTTGTGTGCAGAAAGATGAAATTATTTTATGATTTTATGATTACTTTCAAGAAGAATGTAAAAAAGTTTTATTTCGAAAAGCAACCTTTCGAAATGCATATCAATGATTTAATGCGAAATGTTTCTGGTTGAAAATCTACCTCGAAAGTTCTGTCGAGTTTTTGGGCAATCCAAATAATCTCTGGTTTTAATCTGTTAGTATCAGTTGAAAGCCATTGAGCGAAAACAGTTGTGTAGTCTACGTGATAGTATCGGCAACGAGGAAAGTAATCCTAGTAATTTCGGCGGTCAGTGATCAGACAGCGTTGAACGACCTGGAAGAGGCTTGCAATAAGCAAACAATGCATACGCATGTACAACGCTTTCAGAGAGTTTTGGTTAGAGCCACTGCGGGGCAGTTTAACGTGCGGTTAATTATGCGCAATTAATTTGTTGCTTGGCCTTTTAATCGAATTTTCTCTTGTATTCACCTGTGCGCTAGTCTATGTGCTCGATTGTGCAACCGCGAGTCTAACGAGCATCTCAATGAATGAAATTCCGTTTGTATGTCCAGTTTAAACGTATTCACGTTCAGTAATATACATAACAGTTAATAACCGTTATATTTGTTACAGAGGAACCACAGATTCCATGTATGCGAAGATAATATTATGATCTCTCTGATGTAGAGAAAAATATTACGCAACGCCAATAAGTTTACCGAGATTCGTCGTTACGTTATCAATGTAATGTGTAAAGATAAAAGAGGTTTTTAATGCAAATCCCTCATCTTATTAATTCTTTTTTCCAAGCGGATAAGACACGAAAGCTCCTTAGCCGCGAAATATGCTCATCCACGCCATTCAAATTATCTTCTGCACAAATTTTCTAAATGCGAAAGCTTTCGCAAACCACGGCTTAATCGCATTAAAGATACTTTCCATAAGTATATTAACAAAAAAATGGCTTTAAAAATTTGCTTTATGGACTGAAAAACTGGATAAATTAGGAAAAAAAAATAATATAGTTTGTTTAAGGAGCCGCGATTAAAAAGTCCGCAACGATTTACTGATTGTGATTATTAGATAACTCGTTTAGACTTACAATCGGGATCGCGAGACGTTTGTGATCCAAATCTTCTTTCTTCCGATAATGGAGATGAGAAAAACACGCGCGATAATCACTTTTCACAGAAATTTCAACCACGAATGCTCAGTGGATTCCTAATGATCTTTTTGGATGCGACTGATCGAGATACATAACAAACATATCAAAATCCCACATCAATTTGAGAATTAAACCTACAAATTAATTTTAATTGGATTTTTTCTAATACATATGTAATAACAGATATAAAAGAAATTGTGTAATCATACAATATATTAGGAAATAATTAATGAAATTGGTGGCTTGTTAGTAAAATTTTAATTATATCATTTTTAATGATAACATAAATTTTAATTATCTCGTATTATTCATTATATCCTGTTTCATTTAAAACAAAAATTACTTTTTTAGAATGCAGTTATCTAATTCGGTGATAATAAATCTTGTTTTAATTGTATATCATTTTAACAATTTCACGTTTTTTTAAAACATAACTAAACAAAATTCTCAAAACAGAAAAAAAGAGTGTTTAATCATACAATTTTTAAATTTAATAACTTGTAAACCGTTTCTTTGCATTCGCAACAAAAATCAACGTATTAGAGCTCTTTAATTAATCAAAGTATTACGATTCTTTAATTAATCGTTTCCATTATAGAGCGATCATATCATGGATTACAAATGAAATTGGATCGCAAACTTTGTGGTGCATCATTAATGGGATAACTTCCACTCTCTCGAAGGATATCTAGTTAGTTTAGATCGGACTTCGACAGTGTTCAACCATGATCGCTATTAATGCGACAAGTGATACGAAGTCGTATTACACGATTTCTCGTATGATAATTGTATTTATTGACTTATCTAATTATTAAATTCATCACACAATTATTTCCGCGAGCAATTAAATATTTTAGAGTGCAATGTAACGTGCTGACTTATTCACACCAATTATTCTTTTGCTCGTGAAAGTTTTCGAAAGCGACATTTGTAACATTTAGCGAGATTAAAAATAATCCTATCAAAATTACGTTGAAGATTTTTAATTGAATTTTCGCGAACTTTGAACTTTTCCTTTCCACACTTTGCCAAATTGACTGGCGATTCATAAAATATTGATCGCCCAGACTTAACGCGCCATTAGAGTTCTTAACTCGCAATTAATTTCCTCTAAACATCACCGGCCAATCACAAACTTTCCTCACGTCGTTATACGATTAACTTCGATCTTCAGAGAACCACGCAATCTTCGCAAGAGTTACCTAACGCTCAACAAGGATCATCATCGACGAATAGATAATTATTCTGCCAAGTCGCGCTGCAGTTAGCGTTGATCGTTCGTGGAATAATCTCGCGCGACAATCATTTCCTCCCGTCAATTAATCGTTATATCCGCGACTTGTTGATCTCTCCCTCTTAATCTCGCAATGACTTTACAGTTCCAAGAGAGTTTCGACACGCATTGTCAATCAAACTGCACTTGTTGATCGATCAATCTGTACGAATCTAATTTCCGATTTGTCAAAGATTTTTAATACCTTTCACTTCGAAGTAATAGTTTGCCAATCACATATTTGTGTAAGTACTTTATTAATAAATTTTTATATTTGTTTATCGCGTTATTTTATTTCAAGATACTCTCCATCATTTTTTTATTGTAAAAAATGAAATTTTAACTAATAACATTAATCTTCCCGACAACCATTATCTAACGATATAAAGGTTTGATACACAGTTTAATAAAATTATTTACGAACGTTCAGAAAAATGCAACATATTGCAAAAAATAAGCTAACTCATTGATAAATCTTGTATGCATCCGTTCTCCTTTTACTTGTCACAAATAATTGTATAAGAAGCGTCATAAAAATTCAAATGAACTTCCAAATTCAGACAACGTGGTACCACCAACTTTAATCCCCAACTTATTCTCTCGATCGTCGCATCTTCTCACCCTTTAATCCTTTTGCCTTGACACTTTTCAGAGATACTCTCGCTCTCAAATTACGCGCCGTTGTTCGTTCGCCAATTAACCGATCCCGTTACCTCCACGATCCCGTTTTACCCCCGACACGACACTGTCGCGAATTTTCTCTCTCTCTCTCTCTCTCTACCACGCTCTTTCTCTCTTATTAAATTCGGCTTATCACCGGCACTTGTTAACTCTCAACAAAGTTCTCTCTCGATCCTCGAATGCTCGCAAGTGCTGAATAGAGTTGAAGTATGAGAACTCGCGCGAGAATCTCGAATCTGAAATTTGGATCGCGTGTCTGACGACGCCGATCACGTCGCGGTGTCTAGTAAGGAAAGAGAGAAAGAGAGAACGCGGGGAGGGAGAATTCGTGGGATCGACGTCGCGTTGTACGTGGTCAGTTCGGCGTCGTGGAGCGCACTGAGAGAGTGTAACAGCCCCGCCCGCTCGCTACGAGGAAACTCGACGCCCGGCGTCGCGTAGATTCATCCCCATCGGTTGCCCGGAGCAACGCCGGCGTACACGGGGAGCGACGCAACGCCGAGCGCGACGCAAGCGTCCCAGACAGCCACCCCAGAGTCCCAGACGATGCGTCGCGTCGCATCGCGTCGCGTCGCGTCACGCCGCGCGCCGAGCCGAGCCGCGCCGAAGTGCACACGCCGGACAGCAGCGGAAGCAGAAGGATCTTACCGCCAAAACTTGTCGAATCAAAATCTATAAATCATTCCCGATCAATCGTATCTGATCCGGTCGAATTGCAAGAAGAAACGGAATATTCAGAACTTTGTTCCTATCTTCCGACAGACCGCTTGCTGTAATTCTTATTCACGATTGCAATCGAATGCAAGTTTCTTAAGAGTCTTACATCGTAAGTTTCAAGCGTAAAAATAATATCCGATTCATCTGCTGCGTAAGACGAGAAGAATTTAAACGCCCTTTAAATTCTTCTCTGCCGAATTCGCAGTTACATATATTTGTATGACAAGTATGATAGTAGCATAAATCTATAAAGTAATTTAAAAATGTGTAGAATTCGCTCTCGCAATGTGTAATGCCGTGTACGTATATGACATAAATTTTAAATTTGCTGCGGTGGAAATGATTGATTTGAGGTGATTGCATGAAATATCTATCTCCGACGATTCTACACAGAATCACTGGTTATTTTACAAAAATTGCAATTAATCATTTTCATTTTTTAATCTATTTCATATTCATCAACTCCGTAATCCCCCAACAATTAATTATCAACTGAATCATTTTTTGGATATTAAAAGAACAAGTATTTATTATTCGCCTCGAAGAATGATTTATAACTCAATATTTTAAGCTAGCTAGTCTTTTGTTTGTGGCTCAAAAAAATTCTCATTTTAGTCACAAGAGAGAACAGTTACGACGCGTCATATACGCGCAGTATTGAGGCGCATCGGAGCGGTTTGTGCATGCCGTATGCCCGTCCCGCACGTATCGTGTCCAGACATTCATTTTTACATCCATAACAAAGGCGCACTAACCGTTACTGCAGCACCGCGTGCATTAAGGTCGACGCGATAACATAAACTGAGACTCACGACGATCCGCAGTAGTATACGCAGCGGGACAGAGATATTCTGAATCACTGATCGAGTTCCGCGAATTGCAAGGCGGTGAGCCCGCACACGCTCCGAGTGCATCGGCTTACCGCGGACACCTCGATGCAGATATGCGGATAATGCGCCTGTCCTCTGCCGTGTGTGTAAGATCCGTTTCTACGATATTCCCCGAAAGAAATCCTTTGTCGTGTGTAAAATTCGTTTTTACTTTTGGAGAATATCATAGAAACGCGCGCACAGAAATACGTGGGAAATCTATCTGGATTGTATACTAAAATATTATACTGCTTGAATAAGTAATGAAGAATGATAACTCGTATTTTAGAATATAAAAAAAACAAGAAAAAAAACGCTACGTTAGCGAGGAGTAATAAATATTTGTTGGAAAATGCAGATACCAACATCGTTAAAGAATTTTCTTTCAATGAAAAGCCGTACTGATTATATAACATTGTGCGGATTATAATCGAGCACTGTATCGAGAAGATCATTCGCGCTTTCGGACACACGATCGCTAGCAGTGCAATTATTGACTTTCGACTTGGCTGAATCCTCCACGTGATTCCTAGCGCGCTAGCTATAGTAAAGCTGTACGATGTACGTGCACGCATCAGCCAACGCCTGAATTGAAATCCGATCGTCCCGTCATCTCCATCGCGTCAACAACGGCGGATGTCTTTGATCGCGTCTCGGTTCTACGCGTGGTTAGATTTCAAATATCGACTGCAACCAGTTATCACAGGGCGTCGATCGATCCGGCGGAGCGTTCCACAAACATTAATCTTCGGTCGTCTGACTATCGCTCGACACCGCGTCGTAACTTCCATCAATTCGCCGCCGCGTAATTGAATCGCCAATTAAACGTTTCCAGTCAGTTTTAACTCGGATGTAAAAAAGCGAGGGAAGCTGGTAGTCTATCTGGAGGACGTTAAATTCGATTCGCGACAATTATGAATTGCGCCGTAATTATATCTCATATTCCTTCGCGATGATTCCCACAACTACCTACGAATATCTCGATACTCTTTTTCCATATTATTCAAGAACGATTTCGCCATTTTTATCTAATTTACTTTCAAGTCCCCGACTGACAATAAATAACCGTTACCACCTGCGAGTAGAAACGGCATTAAATAATGCGTTAGATAAATGCATTTCTTCACGGTGCACTTCTCGTAGCTCAAGCAGCCAACGCACTGCATGCTAACTGCAGACGCAGTTTATATGAGATGACAGGATGATTGATGTTGCAATTGAAAAGGAGTAAATTCCGAATATTCGCTGATGGGCGCGTTAATGGACATCTGCTAGTGGATGTAGAACGAAATCTCATTCATGAATCACATTTTCATAATTCCTCCTCCCGTTCTTTATTTTTATATCTATAAAATTCTCAAACTTTCGATTTTCCTGCGAAAAATACTCACGCCCATTCTTTTGGAAATTAAGTACAACTACCATATTCTCATTCAGATCATCAACATAATTGATGACTTCATTAAACCCATCCCGCAAAAGACCCATTCGATGAATTCATCATACTCTACAATACTTATAGATATCTAGTGTACTCCAATTTCGGCTAAATGAGTGCGCGAACCCCGACTTTTTCCATGTTCTAGTTCTTCTCTTTCTTTCCGCGCCATTAACTACCCGTCAATTGACGATTGTCTGGTATCGCAGCATACCTGTAGCGGGATTCTGTAACTTTTAACGATAATATCGGCATCGTTAAGAGTTACAGCTTTTCGCATAGCTTTTTTTACCATATGCAATATCTGCGCAACGATAATGTAACGGTACTATTGATAAAAATTACAAAAATTCCGGTGCTGATTATGAATCGATACCGAGTTTAATTAATCTACTGACAATGTGATATATTGCATGTGACCGTCGAATGTTATAATTTAAAAATATGATAAAAAAATATTACAACTTTTTATTTATGCGAATATCAAGAAGTTAGTTTGAAAATTAATTTATGTTATACTTCATTATTATATAATTTTTCTAAAATTATAACAATTTATTATTATTAACTTTTCTAAATTACTTGCCTTGCTTAATTTTAATATTTAGAATTCGGCGGAAAATATTTGTTCTTGACGTCTCCGTATGTTTCGCATACATATCTCTTTGTACGATTCAAGAAAGTTAATTCGCGATTACTAGCTTTGACTTTGGTGACAGTAGTCCGATATCTCGAATGCGGAATAAATAAACATTTATTTGGAGTAATTACTATTTCCATGATGACAAGCGGAAGCTGCTAAATTGGGTTCCGAAAAGGTGTTAAGTGACAATGTCGTCGAGAAGGGGATACGCAGAGTTTCTCATTATGGACCTGTCTAATTTTCTTTTCATCAACTCTTTCGTTCTCCGTATTCTTTCCATTAAAATCCCCTTTAATTACAAGTATTCTACCGTACATTCCCTCGCACAGAAAGTGCTGAGTACATTTTGCGTGAACGACATACCGCTGGCGAAATGCGTTTTATTAAATATTTCTCGACGGTTTCTTCTAGATCGCGTACAGAACTGATAACTTCAAAAACCATATTAAAAGATTATGTATTTAGTAAAAAGATTCGAAATGATACATTTTTCTTCTTTCTTCTTTCTATGCAATCTTAACATGTAACAACTGCTTTCATTAAAAATCGCAATTCATCAAAAATATATAATTATTTCAGATATAATTCTTTCGAAATACATTTAAGTATTAAACGAAGTTCAGGCCTAGCAATCCACGCGAAACTACGTGCCTTATCAAGCGTCAGCAAATGCAAATCAAATCTACTATTGCGGAAAACGGGCCGCGAGAGAAAAGGGTACAATCTGATAGTTCACAATAAATGGACGAAACGTGACGGCCAGCTCCCCAAAGTTCTACAGCATAGAAGAGAGAAAACCGAAAAGAAGAATAGCGCCGCCAGCTATTCGCCTAAATCAGGCTGAACTGCTTCGATTTTTAATGCAATCCCTGGACTATCACCGATATCTCAATTTTTTTATGACTCTATTCCTTAATAGTCATTAGTGATCGTGAAAGAACTGTTAGCTCGTAAATATTATAGTAAGAAATTTATTAATTTAATTAAACAGATTTGTTCTAAGGAGCTAAAGACCAAAAATAAGTTTAAAAAAATTCGTCTCTCGATACACGACGTATGTGAAGACCATAAGGACATTAGAGACGAATTAGAAATCAAGTAATGCAATGTAATTAATCTCAAAGCAACGGATACAACAATCACTTTATCACTTTATCACTTAGAGATTATCTATCTATAATGCGTTCAAATTTCGATTTATTGTAATAGTCGGAATTTGCAACGCTTTTCCAGCCTCCATGATGATAGCAAGAATGCGATATTAAATGATAGTATGATGCAGGATGCGCTATCCTTAGGCCTACATAAATGCATCGCATCAGATAATTAACGTGCATTGCCGCACGGGATGCACCTGCGCACCCGTTATTTATCTCATCCGCGCGAGTATGCGATTTCTTATGCCACTACGACATCCGCTCGCAATTTGCTGATGGCAGAGTACCGGACATGACGGACGGATATAGCTCGTGTTTTTGCGAATCCCGTAGATTATCGCGAAATAAGCACGAACGTCAGTGCGAGGTCTTCGGTGATTGAAGAATTTATAAATTTATTTGAATTATATCACATTTTCAGCAAAAATATTAGAAATATTATATAAATAAATCTATTATATTACAAATAATTTATTATATATTATTAGAAATAATTTAAATATACAAGATATATACATATACTACCTTTCACAAAAAATTTTGGCGGTCTCGACAGGCACTCGTGTACTCGATAAAATATTGAATGTTCTAAATATAAATATTAATTTAATTGGAAATTCACATAAAATTTATCGAGTGATGAATCAATTTTTAAAAAATAGAGAGTGGTATAATTTAATTGAATTTGTCAATCAACAGTTTTATGCTAAAATTTTATTCGTAAAAATATAAAAACAAATACATAAATCAAACTTATTGTTTCGCTTTTATAAGATTTTTAATTTATTATAATCTTCACAAAAAAAAATCGTTTTTCTCAAAGACAGTAATATAATTTAATTTAATTTGATTTTGAATCTTATTCGCACGATAAAGACTTCATGTTAAAGTGTGTATAAAATGAGATTCAGCGAATCATATTTATCACTAAGCACGTGCCCAAGTTTTCTAGATACAAGTAACTCGTGTATCTTACTACGCGAATGTGCATGCGGATGCATACGCACAGGCGCGCTGCATCGAAGTGTATTCTACGTTATAATGGAGAACTCGACGGCAACCGACTGCACGCTTATTGTTTAGAGTTTCGAATTACTACTCCCAAACGCCTCGAAATACTACACGGCCGTCGAATAAACCTCGTAATACTCAAGAGACTCATAGTGTGATCGTCGAATTCGGCAAAAACAGCTATGGAAGACAAACTTGTTCGAGCATAAGCTACTTCGTCCCTCACGTACCAGTTTCACAGGTTATCAATAGATTCTCTTCGAGAATCAAACTCTCGAGTCGTATCATAATTAAAATAGCCGATCAATCGCGAGTTAAAAGTTCGGCTTACTGTTTAAATGTAATATAAAGTTTCATGTTACTAAAAAAAATATTGAATGATACTAATTACCTAAATACTAATATCAAAGCACAATAAAAATTGTTAAGGAAACGTAACAAGATATAAAACTGTACAGAATAAAATAATTTTAAAAAAATATCATTTCTTGTCTGAAAATTAAAATAGTGTATAAACGATATAATACGCGTTTCTCGAAATCTGAGAAATCTAAAAGATCTTGTTATCAGAAGCAATGCGCTCTGTACCTAAGGGTTAAAGCGAACGCTGCTAGAAGACTGCTCATTTTCCTCCATCATACTGGCCGTCATTATACGCGGATTATCTCCACCGGTAGTAAAATAAAAAACTTCGACGCGAGCGCGATCGTAAAGATTTATAGCCGAGTTTACTGGCGAGCGAGCAAAGTTTTAGCGAATTACAGAGGAAAGCGTGCGCGCTAACTGCACGACTTCTATGAGTGTATGTTGTTTGTTTCGAAATATTCTCTCGGCATTAAACCTTTCGCACTGCTAATTAATTGGAAGCCGAATAACATTTTCTTTCAAGTGCAAATATTTTCTGTTAAGTTCGTTCTGTCAGCACTTTCTCAAGCTTAACTGGATTATTCTATACAATATTCTTTAAATTAAAACAATTACCTTCTTTTTTAATTATACGTTATGATAATACGCTTCTATTTATGGCAAAATAGATATAACAAGAGCAAACTTGAGATCAATAAAAAATGTCGACTGGGCACGATTCATAGTGCATATATAAAAAGGAAAAAATATTAGTGTGCTAAATACTTAATAATTCAGTGATTTAAAAAAAAAAACAACAATAATTTGCAAATTTCATAATTATCTACACGTAACATGTCATCAACTTGTATAATAAATAGTGTTTTATCAAAATCAAGAAATTCAAGAAATCTTGTCTTGATCTTGTCTTGAATCAAGACAAGAAATTGGAAATCGATTTCAAGACAAGACAAAAAATTGTTATCAAGACCAAGATTTTTTTGACAAGAAATC
This sequence comes from Solenopsis invicta, assembly GCF_016802725.1. Taxonomy (NCBI): domain Eukaryota; kingdom Metazoa; phylum Arthropoda; class Insecta; order Hymenoptera; family Formicidae; genus Solenopsis; species Solenopsis invicta. The sequence goes on from NC_052667.1 coordinate 4,619,199, forward strand.
AAGAAATTTCTAAAATTTCTATGACAATTGTTCATTTTTAATACTTAAAAAAATTATGAATAGGTTTTAACAGTTCCAGTTATATTTATTATATAATAATAATATTATAATTATTATAATTATTATATTAATTATCATTAAATGTCACAAGAAATGATTTATGTCAGGAATTTAATAAACTAAAATCGCTATATTCGGCAGTAATCTCATGATATAAAAAATGATAAATGATTTGAGAAATATTTTTAATCTCTTCTTTTTACGCGTATTTCAATTCTATAAAAAGTTTTTATGATTCTGTCGGGAATTTTGATGATATTAACGTAAAATAGATGAGTTTTTTATGATGTTGAAGCTAGCAGCGGATTCGCAGCAGCAGATTCGTCAAAGCAGGGATTCTCATTCAAAATAAAATACATAAGAAACTTTGATATATAAAGGCAAACTAGCAAGTAACTGCACGAAATACACTTATACGCTTCTAAATACATCAGACTATCCAGAACAATTAACAAAAATGCGCAGGTCTACTAAATTGTTTAAATTATATAACGAGTTATTGCAGAAACAAGGGAAGGAAGCCTCGGTCGGGGCTGCAAATTTTTTTAGAACATTATTGTAGGCTTCTAAATCAATCCCGACTAGTAAGAAAAATTAAAAAAAATGCGCACGGCTACAAAAAATTATTTAAACAATATAAAATTTATTGCAAAAACAGAAAAACGAAACCTCGGTCGGGGCTGCAAATTTTTTTAGAACATCATTATAGCCTTCTAAATAAATCTCGACTAATGAGAAAAATTAAAAAAAATGCGCACGGCTACGAAAAATTATTTAAACAATATCAAATTTATTGCAATAACAGGAAAACGAAACCTCGGAGAAACGCCTAGACGGCAGGAATCAAACTGCGGCTCGGCGTGGTGCGTAAAAAATTATTAAAAATGTAATGATACTAATGATAATAATGTACTCTCATGTGCACCTCTTTCACCACCGATTTCCTAGATCGAGAGCATGCACATGCGAGACAGATCCTTGCAAGTGGTTGACACGAGGGGCCATTCACTCAGCTATTTGATGTACACGTGATTATAAAGTACAGTTGATTACAACTGATTACAGTTGATTACGATGTGATTACAACTACTAAAGTGATTTTATATGACTGTGTGAAATCGATTGTGATCACAGCTGATTTCATTGTGATTACAAATGATATCACAGTGATTACAAATGATATCATTGTGATTGCAGTGATTACAAATGATTTTATTGTGATTGCAAATGATTTCAATAGTATTACTTGTTATTATTGCTAATTTCAATGTAAATATTGTTACAAATTTATCATAATTTTAAATTATAATATATAATAATAGAAATCATTAATTAATGCTTTAAATAATTTTAATATGATTGATTAGATTTTATTTAACTTTTAAAGCAACATGCCAATTCTTTAAAAAGTTTAAAAAAATAATATATATAATATTATATATAATATTACGAGTATTTATTAAATGTACATCATGAAAAAGTAAGAAAATAAAAAGTATTTTATAGTATTCATAAACTTTATTTAATTCACAAAGTAGCTTGTTATAATAATCATAAAAAAGTTATAAAAATATGATATCATAACAAAGTTATAAAAGTATTATATAATAATTATAAATACTTTTTTATCTTTTCAAAAACATCATGGCTTAGCCTTAAGTTTAAATCAGTCATGCATGGAGCTGAAATAGTTATAACATATTGTTTAACATCTATAATACAATAATGTTCTAAAAAAATTTGCAGCCCCGACCGAGGCTTCCTTCCCTTGTTTCTGCAATAACTCGTTATATAATTTAAACAATTTAGTAGACCTGCGCATTTTTGTTAATTGTTCTGGATAGTCTGATCTATTTAGAAGCGTATAAGTGTATTTCGTGCAGTTACTTGCTAGTTTGCCTTTATATGTCGAAGTTTCTTATGTATTTTATTTTGAATGAGAATCCCTGCTTTGACGAATCTGCTGCTGCGAATCCGCTGCTAGCTTCAACATCATGAGTTTTTTTTTAATTGTAATATGTATAAAAAACTCAAGAAATTTCAAGAAATAATAAATTTCGTAAAAATTTTTATATTTCAAATCTCTACTTATATTTATAATTAATGTATCAATAAAATTCATGAACGTTTTTGCAGTTTTAACTTTCCGTTGAAAATCCCTATTTTTCATCGCGATCAACAATAATTGTGCGATAAGCGAAACATGTGCATCGGCCACAAAACCGTAATATGTTGCGGCAAATGGATAAGCGCGGTAATGTCAAAATCATATAGTTTTTCAGGCGGTTTATTGCAGCGAATGGTGAACGCGATGCATTACATGCGAGCTGAATATTTTCCATTCGATCAGACAGGACGGTAAAATCAATTCGACGCACAGTCGACCACGCGCGGGTGTAATGTAAATAGCGATCGGTACAACAATGGAGTGTATTCCGCACTGTATTCTCCTCTCGCAAGAAGGATTCTGGGACCTTACATTTTTATGATACCCAAGAGCGCTTTTCCGACCAACGATACCCAGTTGAGAGCTTACTTTTCGCACGTGAAAATGGTTTTCATTCCGTCGCCGATTCAGACAATGGTATACATCATGAATCACGTAAAATTTTTTCTCTTCGATAAACGCGTTAATGAGCAATTAATGCTTTTGCATGAATTCTTTCAAAATTGCTAGCGATAGCTAAGAATCTTCTCTTGTTAGAGAAAAAATTAGTCTGGAAAATTATCTATGTGCAAACTTTAGCTCAAGTAAATTTTTACCTTATTATAGAAAGTTTTCGACCTCCTCTAAAGAAAGATCTCTTTGTCATTGTAAAATACAGATACGATTATGATGCAACTAAGAAAACATTTTTCGAATAAAAAGGAGAATATTTGAAAGTGTCGATTTTTTACCCCAAGATGGCAAATAAAGCGTTTCTGTTTTGCATTTTTCTGCTGACGTATAAAAACTGTGCATAATTATATACAATTATATATATTTTAACGTAATTTCATGTTAGAAAATATTTCACGAAATATCTTACTTATGCCAAATAGCAATAAAAACAGCATTGCAGTAATGTACGTTGCTATTATTGTGCTCCTTATACGTCAATTACTTTTATTAGTTTCATCTTTTATATCGTCGTCAGTACAGCATTGTCGTTATAGTTTCGACGATATTCGCTTGGAAAGAGAAAAACCGATTTTTTTTCAAAGGGGTATTTTACGTCCTAAAACTGAAATTGGGCACATCATTGTACACCTGCGCGAAAGTTCTGCTGCATTAGTATTATTACGCACAAGATCGCGTCTTTAAAAGTGAAAGGAACGCAACGAGCTTATACGCTATACAACCATTCAAACCGGTTCAGGACCAAAAAATCGTATATAAGTTGAAAACTGTACGAATAACGACAGTGTCCTTACAAACACGAGAGTGTAACGATACAGAAAAGCATTACGTTGTAAAATCAAATAAAACGTATTCAGTGAAATCGTGAGTGAACAGGGTGTGAATTCTAATAAAAATAATCAATTGCATATTGGCACGTGGATAAAAAAGTATTTCGTAAAATGTGGTTCTTCAATCAAATGTGTACGAGCAAAGCACGTCTAGACGACAAAACCGTCGTTATAACGGGGGCAAGCGATGGCATCGGCAAGGAGACTGCCCGAGATTTGTATGCAAGAGGTAATTTTTACTAAAATAATAATTTAAGTTGTCCTAACTTTGAAATTTAAAATAGATATAATATTAGATATTATAACACCGAAAAAATTGTATTCTTGAAATACGTACTTAATATGTCCTCTTAACAGATATAAGAATACCTAGTTTACACCGAACACTTGACATGCATACTAACAAGTAACTTCCTATTAAATTGTTTTAATTTCGACAATACGTGTAAATGTATACGTGATATCTATATTTAATTAATTATCTTGATTCATATTGTACCAGCTTAATATTTCCTCTTAAATTAAGAATATATTCTTAATTTGCAAAGATGATTGTCGCCGCCATATGCGCGCTGTGCATGCATCACGTTTTCGATGATACGAATTTGTTCACGCCGCGCTGGATCGCGCTCGCACACACAGCAGACGCAGTCTCTTTTTATATTAAGAATATGCTTTTTAGAGGTTTTTCCTCTTAAATTAAGAAAATCCTCTTGGCGCGTATTTTAGAGGAAAACATACTATAGTTAAGTGGGATATTCTTAAGTTAAGAATACAATTTTTTCGGTGAATAGATATAACATACGTGAAATGTAAATTTGTTATTGATCTAAAAATAGTGATAATACCAAATTATATTTAATATTGCTATAATTATATATATCCATATTTAAACAATAATTTATAAGAAAAACATTCGTTCTTTACTGAAATAATAAGTTTTCGATTTTTAATAAGATTCAATTGAATCGAATAAAAAGCTTTTTCGATTTTTTATTTATTTATACAAAACTCTATATAAACTCTATTTTTTTACAATTCTATAAATAAAAAGCACTCTTAACATTTGTTTAAATAACATATGTGTTTAGGAGCTAGAGTAATTCTGGCTTGTAGAGATATGGAAAAGACAAATAAAGCAGTTGAGGATATAAAAAATAATCCGCCTTCACGGTAAGTTGACTTTTAAAATATAAATTTTTGTAAAATCAATTAAATAAATTTATTTTAACTTTCCCTTCTTTATAAAGCTATATCTATCGTAAGTAAATTTGCGTGTTGAAGAAAATGTGATCCATAAATTTATGGTTATTTCTAGGATTACAAAGGATGAATATAAAACGAATGTAGGTGAGCTTGTAATTTATCATTTGGATCTACGCAGTTTAAAGAGCGTAAGAGATTGTGCAAAAAACTTACTGACATATGAAACAACTATTAACATACTCATAAATAATGCCGGCGTGTGTGCGTGTCCGTACGAGAAGACGACGGATGGAAATGAATTAACATTACAAGTCAACCATCTCGGTCATTTTCTACTGACTCTTTTACTCTTGCCCAAAATGAAATTGTCTCCCAACTGCAGAATAATCAATATCTCATCAATTACACATATTTGTATGTAAAACAATACAAATTGTGATGACTTCAAAAATAAATTAAAATATTTTTTTTTATTTATCTTCAGAATTCTCTCGTTTAAAGTACTAATATAATAAAAACATTTTATTATAGTTGGTGACATAAATTTCGATGATATTAATCTAGAGAAATCTTATTCGCCCCTTATGAGTTACGCGCAAAGTAAATTGGCGAACATTCTATTTACTAAGGCACTCGCTCGTCGATTAAAAGGTATGTAAAAAAATAACATGTAAGTTTGAAGGATAGATCAGTTATTTAGTATAGGTGTCTGTCCAAAATTTCGCTCGCGATTTAAAACGCTTTTACTTCTCCGTTGCCTCGATATTGTCAGACAGAAAGTAACGAACAAAAAGATAGATCTTTGCTTAAATCTAAACTTGTTCAAGTTCATGAAACAAAGGCACCGACGGCATCTTAATTCTGCAATCGTAATATATCTATATTTTACTTATCATCCTCTGTCTGTGAAGCCTGTAACAATTATTACGTTTACACGATCCGATTTATATGCCAAAGTTATAAAACTGGTCAATCACGGAGAAACAGAAGCGTTTTAAATCGCGAGCAAAGTTTTGGATAGACCTGATTTGATATATATTAATTAATACTTAACAATCATTAATTGATTAATTTGTTAGATAATGAAAAAGTGTACAAAAGATACTTTTGCACAGAGATTTCAATTTTCAGAAGCAAATATTTATGGGATAACGGTATACTCCTTACATCCTGGTCTTGTACCGACTGGAATAACACGTTGTACCGATTACACATTATTTCCAGGTGCAAATTATTTTTGGTACATTTGTACGCGATTATTTTGTAATACTGTTGAACAAGGAGCGCAAACAACAATATACTGTTCAGTGGATGAACAGATAGCTAATGAGAGTGGACTTTATTATTAGTAAGAACACGTTATATACTATACAAAATTAACCCTTACTCAGGCAATCTATATTTGTAGCGTAATAAACAAAACGCTCCATGAAACACCGAACTATTCTAATAGTTATATTTTAAATTCATGTAATTAAATAAATTTAATGCATTATTTATTTCATTTTAAATTTTATATATTTTTCAAATATTATTACTATAAATAAAACACTTTCTAAAGCGTTATCATTGGTTCTGTACAACTAATAAAAAGCAATAATAATGATAGTGAAATAAAAATCAACTAACTTTTCAGTTCATATCAGAATCAAATAATCATTTTCGCATAATTATCTTTATTATGTAGACATTTTATCTCATACAATAAGTCATATTATTATCTTATTATATATAACAATGAACAAGTTTTTTGCAAGACGAGTATGAATAACTGTCAACAGAAAATTTCCATATACGTTACACAGCAGTTAGTCGAGTGGAAAAAATTGTCCTGAATACAATCGCGACAGATATTTTTTTATAAAAGTGGTGTTAAAATAAGCAATCATCAAATTTCACAAGTCATAAATACTGTTTATTACATAAAAAAAGCTGCTGTTTTTGAGTTTAGTGGATTCTGCTTGGATAAGGGTTAATTTACATATACAAAGTATATAATAATATAATACTACATTGTCGTTTTTTATTTTTTTTTCTTCTGTATATAGTAACTGCAGAGTTTCCACTCCATACCGAAAGGCAAACAACCCTGAATATGTCGATAAATTGTGGGATGCATCCTGTCGTTTATTGCATTTGGAACCAGAAGAAAATTTTAACACATTTTTAGAAACCGTTTCTAAAACGCTTTAAAAAAGAATTTTTTTATTCTTAAATAAATAATTAGTTTAATTCTATATATATATATATATATATATGTATAATACTAAAAACTGATAACTACTAATAAATTATGCAATTGTCAATATACAATTACATATTTAAAAAAAAACTGTGTCTTTTCTTTACACCAATTAATTCATCTTATTATTCTGTACATAAAAGATATAGTTGCCCCAAAAATGATTAGTTTGAGATATTTTATAATTCTTATCAAAATATGTCAGTATAAAATATAAAATATTTAATAAATTGTTGACTTTTCAATAACTCTATTTGAATACCTTTATGTACAGAATAATCATATTAGAAAAATTATATTATGTAAGAAAAATCATATAAATTTTATTTGAAAAAACAAAGATAAAATTTTCAGATCGAAACTTTACCTAAGAAAAAAAGTATAATATAAGGTCACTTCTACTTCTCGTGTAATTTCTATTAGATAAATTTTTCTCTTACTCTCCTAATTTCATAGATATTTAGAGTGGTAATAATTATATTGCATTATCCTATATATTTAATAGCATTATATGTTATGTATATAATATTTTTAATACTTTCCTGGCAAATTAAAACTTTATAAAGGTAAAAATTAAATTCAACATAATTAGAAACTATAAAAATACATATCGCTTTTATTTGCCATTCTGGGGTTAAAATTCAACACTTTCTTGTCATTTTTTTTTCTCTGATTATAAAACCTGAATGAATTTCAAACTATCATATTTTACTTTCCTTTGTTTCTCGAAATTAGAATCTATTTTACACTAATCAACCTAAGAAATAATATAATTAAGTATACACCCTTACATAATTATGTAATACATCCTACACAAAATAAAGATGACTTGGAATGCTCTTTGCCTTAAATTGTTTCTGTCTTTTCCTAAGATTGGTTGCACTTTCTGTATGAGTCAATAGGTCCATGGAGAACCATGGGTTAGTAGACACCGTTGGTCTTTCTCGCTCTTACGGAAACCAACAATCATTCCTGAAATATCCCAAAGGGCGACGAAGGAAGACGTCGGCGGATTATTGTTGTCGTTGGTTCGACGCTCGCGGTTTGATGCCGGTACCTAGACGTCGGTGTCTAGACATCAGCATTGGCGTAGTCGCCGTGGCCATTCCGTGGACTCTCCCGTGGGAAATGCGAAAGGTTTATTCCCGCACCGTCTCCTCTCGGTGAAATTCTCACCGGCACATCGCGTAGCGTCGCGTCGCATCGCATCTCTGGACGAATGGACCCGCGCAAAAACAAGAACATAGTAGAGTGGATAAAACGCACCCAGTCGCATTATTAACTGCATACGGAAAAGAGAAGGAATCGCGTTTCTAGACTAGCGGAGATATGCGACAATAATGCTTAAAAAGCTTGTAAACTCGTTTATAGACTGCGTCGCGATAAACTGTCGCAAAAAAATAATGTACTACTAAAATCTGATATTCAATTAACATTTAACCATCAAATGTAAACTTTTTTACGTGCAGTGAGTATATACAGAATCAGTGTTTTAATTAATTCTCGAAAAGGTATTACAATACGAAATTAACAAATCAAGATAATTTAAGTTGTATAAACTTTTTATACTTTTTATAGTTGTATAAACTTTTTAATTATTTTTTTTATAAACTACAAAATAGAAGATTAAATTAATATTCAATTTATAGAATAAATTTATTTTTTCATATACTTATATTCGTCAACAATTAGTTAAATTATTTTCCGTAGTCAAACAACGCATAGGACAAGATCAAAATCAGATTCGAAACCAAAACGTAGTGTCGCATGGCGAACAACGTATGATGTCCGGATCGCTAAGCATTATTTGAAGCGTACGGAGATGCGAACACGGTGCATCGAACAATGAAATCATCGCGATATGGGAAATAGCGTGTAAATCGTAAATATTTATCCACCATCAAATCGTTCATCGATCATAAGTATGTACATTTAATTCGCAAATTTTTAGACAAGAAAACAAGTGGACGTGATTAAGAATATCTCAAAATATTACTAAAAATATAAAAATTTCACAGAATATTCTAGTATTGCGTTTGGATATTTGTGTAAAATTTAAGCACAATTATCACTTACTGGTTTCAGTTATTTAATTTTTTGGTTTCTCTTGATTCTAATGAAATAGTAAAATCTCGTTTTGCAGTATTTATTTGTAAATTTGATGGAAAAGCGCATTACCAATTAATTAAAATGTTTTACATACACTAATAAAACTCTAGTAAATATTCGTCCAAAAATTCATTTAGATCCACTTACTCGTTTAAAAGTTATTTATTCAAAACTGCGGCAAGTAGTAATTTTTGCTGCAAAAATTATTAAAAATCAAATTTTTTATTATTTTCGTCTTTGCAACTAATTTCAAGATTAAATTTCGGGCACTTGCAACCAAAATTTTTTGTTGGTAATTAAAAAAAAAATAATAAACTTAGAGAAGCCTTCAGCTTTTAAATTTCAATAACATTCTAAAACATCCTTAAATAGAAAAAAAAGCAAATTTCATCACATAAACATTACAACAATCAACATATCATTGCACTTGAGTAGTGAGTTAGGCAGCATTCTATATTTAAAAGATATAGACATCGCTCTCCTAACAGTGTTATGCAAGCAAGGCTAAAAAGAATAATTAAAAAATACGCATGGATTAGTCTAAACTATAGAGCACGGCGAAATAAAAAAAAATGCCGCCTCTTTGTTTACACATGGTACATACACCGTTTTTTTGTTGGCAGAGCAATCCGCCGTTTCAAGCAAAAGCCTCGACGTAGCTCAAAAACGCAATGGGCCGCGCGTCTCGTTATTTCACAAAAATTCGCGGAAACGCAGTCGTTCGATGATTGCGCGCGAATCCAAAAGAGAAAGGGAGATTTCTCGTGGGGAATTAAAAATCCGTCATGGACATCGCGAAGCGGAAATCCCGCGAATGAAGTGAGATTTGATAAAGCGCAACGCGCGAGCGACATAATGGCGGCTCGTTGGTAAAGCGGACCAACGTGGTATGCTTTCGGCATTGCGAGTACATGTGACGACAAATTAACTTTTTGCGAAACAATGAAAGCACGCCACGCATGTTCGAACGTTGTCCTGGACGTTTGTCCTACACGTCGGGCATGCAACGATCCGCTCTTTCATTTATGCTATTGTTGGCAAAACCTCGTAAAAGGGATATATGGCAATATACATATTGAAAAAATGTAGTAAAAGAATTATGATTATAATTATGCTTCGTTACTCTTTCTCAATAAACACAATTTAATATACTGCTATAAAAAAAAACAGATTAATGCAAAAAAATGTTATCCAAGTTGGATAATTTTTCCAGCAGCATCACATATCATAATGTTGATTTCCAATTTAATTTAATTAATATTTATATTTTGTTCTTAACGTTGCGTAATGTTATAGATTAATAATTCATAAGTCACAACATAAATATATTTGACATTAAATTCAATTTAGATCCTAATCTCAACGAAATTTATGTGTCCAATTGTGTCCGCTGAGGTCGTCAAATGTAAAAGAAAAAGCGCATAAAATATAGCGGAAGAAAAGTAAGCGACTGTAATTAATCGATGCACTAAGGCAAATGCGCGTGCAACGGGCCACCGAATAATTCACGCACTTTCGGGTCGTGTCGCTCCAGCCATATACGCGGTTTCACGATGCCGTGTGTGCGCCGATGAACACAGCCGCGTGATGATCCCGTGTAGCCACCGTGTGTCGCATAACAGGCCGCGCATGACATACGTTACGGTTTCACGAAATGTGTAATTGCGTGCAACTTCCATCGTCTGTCGTTCGCACACGCGGTGACGTTATAACATGCACATGTGTCGTGCGCTGCGATAGAGTGAGTGCCCAAACTCGCAAAAAAAAAGTTTAATTGCCAACACATCAGTCGGACAGCTTGAAAACAGTATAATTTCCAAAAATTGAGAAAACCATTAAAAAATATGTCCTGAAAATATAGACTTGAAAAACGCGTGCTCGTGCACGTGCAAATGCACTCAACTCGATAAAAAACGGCTGCATGCAATTATTTTTGATGGAATTAATACAAGAAACATAATATATAGGAACAGAAAAAACATTATGAAACAAAATCAGTTTTAAGTTTTCCAATTGACGTCTCGTCACTAACAAAGTAGATAAACCTGTTATACTCTAAATAAAATAATAAGATTAATTCGCAAAAAAAAAGAATTGTATGGTAAAAATATTGCAATGTCCTTCTTGCGCGCTATAAAGTTATTAATCAAGATTACAAAGTTCCTCGAATTGTAACTTTCAAGTATCAATACATAATTTTATATACATGTATCTCTATGAAGCTTGTATTTATAGGTGTTACTTTTTATACGATATGAATAAATTCATATCGCAAAATTTCAAAAAGCTAACGCAGAAAATTTTATTTTTGCCTGTAACAAAATCCCGATTTAATTTCAATCTAATGTACCACAATAAAGTATAATATATAAGACTTGCAATCGTAACTTGATTAATGTCGGCCGTGTTTTTAAGCGCGTAAACACGTAATAAAGAATAAGTTAGAAACATTGAATTTTTCACAATAAGTAAATTTTAAAGCACAGTAAAATGCATTTTGAAATTTACCTCGTAAATAATTTTATCGAGCGAATTATTAAACTTAATTAATTTTTGTTTCGTGTAAACGTTGTGCATTCAATTTGTCGCGCGACCTGCTATTCGCGATTATTAATGGAACACGTTCATATTACGAATCGAATCGTGATATCTTGCATAAGCAGAGAGTGAACGACTGGTCATGACTGATACTATGTTCACGGGGACGACAGCAATATGATTATGGATATCAACGAGCAGTTCGACCACATTATGCGTCAGATAGATAGGAATGGAACCAATCAATAAATTTTGGTACTTGAGATCGTTTATAGCAGAAATTTGCAGCTTTGAAAACGTAGCAAAATTTATTCCATACAAATAGATTTATTTATGCAGCAATAAATAAGTATATTTCATTTATGTGTAAATAAGCAACAAATATCCATATGTGCCTGATAGTATTAATTCTACCGTATTTATTGAATAGATATTCTCTCCTCATAATTTAATACATACGTAAATAATTTTAAGTTGATATTTAATTACCGTACAAAATTTATTTAGTTGGTCAATCAAAATTGATTTGTTAACATAACGGAAAGTTTGCTAATAACGGTGTACAGATTAAATTAATATTGAAAATATATAAATTAATCCATTACTATATGTGTATGAGAAATATAATGTTCCATATACACTGCACGTGAATAGATAATGTTACTGAGAGTCTCATTAATATATTAACAGTACTCTAGCATCATTCTATTGTAATAACAAAATTATTATCGACATTTAAATATATTTGTTAGTCTTCGTACTATTATTCCATTTATTGTATTGTATCAACATTTCTGCAGCTATCGGTGTCACGACTAATAAAGATGCATAATAATGACTCATAAAATATATTCCATATTTATTTATTAAACATTTTCGGTACACGAAAATTGGATATAAAATTTTAGATATAAAATATAGTTTGATTTTATAATCATCATAAAAAACAGCAAATGTTGATTTTATCGGCGTTTTTTAACTCGATGAGGAAATTTGGGAATGCATTTAAACCGTTATTGCTCTTTCCAATAATTATAAATGTTGGTGCAAAACAAAAGAGTCGAATAAAAAAATAAAAAAATGAAACAAACTCAACGGTATTACTAAATTCGTCTTTCCTGTCTGAAAAAGTGCATTGCATCGATATTCAAGATCTCAAAGTTTATTGTTGCCGTTTTTCCAATGTTCTGATTGATTCTCATTCAGCGTTTACTTCGTGAACGGCTGTCATCGCGGAGATCACCTATTTTAATTATGTGTATTGAAGAGTTAATAATGTAATATTCAATTTTTAATTTGTATGAAATTATGTAATATTAGAAGCTTTGTAGCGCGCGCCTTTTGTCTAATAAAAATAAGAATTATATATAAAAAATAAAAAGTTTCAGTATTAAAAAAGCATTTTATGTCGCTACAAGCATTTTCTCCGTGGCACATGTAAGAGACACTGCTGATTACTCGATTCGCGAAATAACGACTTACAATTAGAAATTCGAACGCGTTGGATACGGGATCGATAGTGAGGTCGTTGCGAATGAGTTCTGCCTCCCGAATCACGTTTAACACACGTCTAACGTCGACTAAGCTTTCTTAACCATGATTCGTACGACACTTGTATCTTACAAGCCATAGCCGCAGGCAGCAAGTCACTTAAAGGAGACGCACTTTCTGGGGTGCTTTTGTCAACCCGCGACATGCTCACAAATCGTGGTTAATCCAGCTGATCGACCGGTTAGACGCTAAGTCCAAGAGACATGGTCTCATTGAACCGATAACGTGACGAGAAGTCAGAGTGCACATTGCAACATTCTCCGATACCGAATCGTACCCCTTAATAATACATGTGCCCAATCGAACGCGAAAATTATTTTCTGGTTAAATCACAATGTCTAGTACATTTATCACAAAAACTTGAAATAGAAATAAAAATTATACAGGAAGATAAAAAAAATTTCTGCGTTAAAAAATCAATTTTGTAGCGCTGCAAGCATCTTCTCGGGAAACCTGCAAGAGACATTGCTTATCACGCGATTAATAAAATAACGAATTAGCAATTCGGACGCGATGGATACGGGATCGATAGTAAGCTCGTTGCGAATGAGTTCTGCCTTTTGCGTCACTTTTAACGCACGTCTAACGTCGACTAAGCTTTCTTAACCATGATTCGCACGACACTTGTATCTTACAAGCCATAGTCGCCGGCAGCAAGTCACTTAAAGGAGACGCACTTTCTGGGGTGCTTTTGTCAACCCGCGACATGCTCACAAATCTTGGTTAATCTAGCTGATCGGCCGGTTAGACGCTTAGTCCAATGAGACGTGGTCTCATTGAACCGATAACGTGACGAGAAGTCAAAGTGCACATTGCAACAATCTCCAATACCGAATCGTACCCCGTAATAATTGCATATAAGCCCAGTCAAACGCAAAAATTAATTTTTGAATGAATCACAATGTCTAATGCACTTACCACGCTGAGGGAAAAAATTCCTAAATTTTAATAAATACTTATTAAAGTTTACTAATTTTTACCTCAGTACACGAAAAGCTGAAAAACAAAAAATTGAATTATGCATAAAAAATTTAATAATTTTTACTTTTAACTAATTATTTTATATTTTTACAAGCACGTATTTCATGGCACGTGCAAAAGACATTGCTTAATACACGATTTGCAAAAGAACAATTTACTAATTCGAACGCGTTGGATACGGGATCGATAGAGAGCTCGTTGCGAATGAGTTCTGCCTCCTGAATCACGTTTAACACACGTCTAACGTCGACTAAGCTTTTTTAACCACGATTCGCACGACACTTGTATCTTACAAGCCATAGTCGCCGGCAGCAAGTCACTTAAAGGAGACGCACTTTCTGGGGTGCTTTTGTCAACCCGCGACATGCTCACAAATCGTGGTTAATCCAGCTGATCGGCCGGTTAGACGCTAAGTTCAATGAAACATGATCTCATTGAACCGATAACGTGACGAGAAGTCAGAGTGCACATTGCAACGATCTCCGATATCGAATCGTACCCCGTAATTGTTCATTCAAACGCAAAAATTATTTTCCATAAATAACAATGTCTTTTACACTTATCACAAAAAGTTGAAACTCTATCTGAAAAAGTGCCTTGCATTAATACTCGAAATTCAAAATCTCGAAATTCATTGTTGTCGCTTTTCCAATGTGCTGATTGGTTCTCATTCAGCGCTTACTTCGTAAATGACAGCCGTTCGCGGAGATCGCATATTTTGACTATTTATATTGAGGAGTTAATAATGTAATAATCAATTGGTAATTTGTATGAAATTATGTAACATGGGAAGCTTTGCAGCGCGCGCCTGTTTTGTCTAGTTTTTAATAAAATGTTGACTTAATTCTACCTTAGTCAGTACAAATTGAGTTGATATTTTCTACAACTATTAAATTTTCTTCCAGAGTAATCATGTAAAAAATCAATCCAATTTCTCCAAATTAAAATACACAGCAAACAGCATTCCATAAAAAGAGAACTTGATAAAAACCTGAGTACTTAAATTAAAAAATAACCAACTCTTTTCTATTTTTTAATTTCCCAGTATTCGAATTTTAATCAATTTCGTATACAATGAAAATATCAACATATTTCCATGTATTTTAAATAAATAACAAAATAGAGCGACAAAATAGATCAAATATATTTGAACACTATTAAAAAATTTGTTTCTAAGCTAAATTAAGAAGTTAAAATTGTTTTATGCGTTTTGTTTGCAAAAATCAACGGAATACACTTATGTCAATAATAAATTGCACAACATTGCTTGCGCACACACAAACGCAGTTCATATGGAAAATTCGACAATCCACTCGGCATTTTTTTCCGCACGAGTTAAGATCCAATTAAGGCAAGATTGCCTGCAAAGTTAAAAGTAACTGATGAAAAACTGCGTCATGCAGTTTCCGTTCAGTAATTTAAACTAAATTTTGTTGAAGAAATTGTTAATCACGCGGAATTTTTATGAAAATGTTTTAGAAAAGCAGTAAAAATACGCTAAATAATAAATCTGTAATTGCAGTAAATATAAAAGACCAGGTACAAAGAACATTCCAAGTCTCATTTATCATCTTTCAAAATACGTTACATTATTTGTAACAAATATATCAATTCAATATCTAATAGAATAATTTTTAAAAATCCTTATGTACCAAGCGTTATTTTATACAAAAATTATCATTTTATAAATAATGATAATCTTTGTATAAAATCTTACTTAAAGTGTTTGTCGCAAAAATTTTTTTAATTTAAACAATATCCTTAGCTCCAAATAACCTTATTACAAATGAATCAATAAATTAGTACGCCAGACAATGCAATAATGGCTACATGTTATATATGCAGCAATTTAACACGAGTTCTAATATTGTATTGTATATACATATATATAAGTATATAATTTCACTTTAAATATTAATTTTCTTTCCCTCTCGCTCCAATATCACAAATTCGTCGATACATCCAACACAATAATCAGGTTACAAAACGCTCGTATCGCGTGCCAGAAATCACATTTTTATTTATTGTCGCGTCAGCAGAATGCCGCGGCTCAGCTCGTAAGCTCGTTACGATGCGGAAGCTCACGTTGCGAGGAGAAGCTTCGACAAATTTCCACGGGCACGTGCTTGCGACGCGACGCAAAGCTTAACATATAGGTGGGTGACGAATAGGTGAACTCGCGCGATTGATGCGTGCAACAAACAACGCTACTGTGTTATAATCAGCGTTAGACTGCACTGGAATTGCGTCTACATTTATCATTTCGCGTACCAATTGTGTCGCGGTAATTATCTGCGACGCAATTAAGAACTAATGCCTAAGAATATTTGATAATTTAGATGAGGTATAAAAGTGTCTTTGTTTCCGTAATTCTCTTTTTAAATTCTCTTAAAACACAGATAATTTTTTTAAATTCTTGTTCTTAATTAGATATCTTTCATTATTATAATAAGAAATGTTTTTATACATAAACGTAATATTATAAATAAGAAATTATTGCAATAGAGAAAAATCTCTCCTGGCTTTTTATATTAAATTTAAAAAATTATATAATTTATATATTTTTAACTACACATTGGTTCTAATAACCTTATGATATTTGTCCAAAAGAACTAATAAAAGAAAAAAAAAATTCAAAATGATCAATAATCCATTATCTAAATCTAACAGAAATTTTGCAAAAAATAGATTTAATTCCGCGCGCGAATGGATTAATTGATTTAAAAATTTACTCTTTTAAAAGCCTCTGTAAGTTCTTTTGATTTTTTTTAAAACAATGTCCAATAAAAATTCTATGTTGCGACTGGTATTTAATTAGAAAGTCAAAGAGAGAAAAAACGAAAAGGAGAAGACAGGAAGGATCACTCACACAAAGTGAGATTTGCAAGTGACCAAATTGCTCCGGGCATAAACAGAGCTATTGTTACCCTGCAATGAGAGAATTCAAGATGAGAGACACGCGTAGAAGCTAATTAAGTCAGCCCGAAACCGCCGTCGCGGATGCTTTATTAAACTGACGCCAGATGCTCGACCATAAATTCTCTACACGGTCACGTTCCAATTTCCGAATTGATCTGCCACGCGCGTAGAACAATGGCGATGGACAGGAAATGCAACTAGTGCGAGGAGCTTCTGTTTTGAGCTCCGTCCCTTACCCCGCGGAAATAACAACGCTATTCTGCAAGACTCTACTGACATCGACTCTTGGTCTTTCCGCCTCTTGGATTCTCGAGATATGTAAATAATGTGTATCTTTGTATCGCAACGAAAATTGACATGAGAAATAATATATGAAAGCTACTTTATCTTGTTACTTGCGTTGTAAATAACGAGATAAAATTACTTCTAATTATTTTTTTAATAACGATTTAGAATTTTCTTTAGAATGTATGCTAATCGCTATATAAAGTAATTCGTAACCTCACTATTTAATTTGTAAAACTGTATTACGAAAGATCCATAATAGTGACCCCACAATGATAGAAATTATATATATTCAGGATTGAGTAAGTTTATATATTTTTTTAACTAAATTAAGTTAAAGTTAGTAGCTTACAAAATTAATTTATTTTAAGTTGTATAAAAACTAATTCAAAGTTACGTTAAGATTAAATCAACTTAAATTAAATTAAATAAAAATTAATTTTAAAAAGGAATAGAAATTCATAAATTTTAAAATTAAATTATAATCAAGATAATTATAATATAGATCAAATAAATTTGGTATTTTATTTATAAAATAAGATTATATAAAGTAACAAAGAAAAACTTTTTTACATAAGAATGTATTTTTCAAATTCTTTCCTTTCACACAGATAAATTTTTAATTCGGAAAAAAAATTAATAAAGTTTAATGATAACTGATTTAAGTTAAAAATTATTAACTGTTCAACTTTAATATTTAATCTAACTTCTCTCTTTTTTTAACTCGTTACCCAATCCTGCATATATCATATCATGTTAGTTACAGATACAAATGCGAATAGATGAACAATCAGTCGCATGAATTTACAGCAAACTCACCGACCGATGCGTCTCGTCGTCGTTTTATCGTCGCCGTTCCAACGCAGAATTCCAGACACTCCATCTCTGGTCAAAAAAGAAAATTTATAAGATGTTTACTTAAATATTGAGTAGATGTTCAATTAAAGTTTTAAAACATTTATTTTGAAGTGTTTAAAAGATAGAAATTTAAACATGAAATTGTTTATGAAGTGTTCACAATTGTTTGATAGACGTTCGAGAAGTATTGTATGTTTTCAGAATGCTGCAAATGTTTAAAGGTTAGAAAATACCCTTTGAATATTTGTAACATTCTGAATACACAGAACACTTTTAATAAAACACTTTCCCCGAACATTTGTAACGTGTATCAGACGTCGTGAACGTCTCATAAACAATTCCATGTTTAAATACCTCATAAAATAAATGTTTAGCGAACGTACCATTTTCGTCAGAAATCCGCAGATGCAGGCCGCTCGAGAAAGCGCGGTGATTGCGAATCCCAATTATCGTGATTGTCCTCTCATTCTGCTTCACACGGCACTTCACACGGCACTCCCGAATTACTTATTACGAGCACTTCAAACACGCAAATGACGCGACAATGCACGCGATGCATTCCGATGCGCAATGTATACGACGAAGGTGACGCGGATGACTGACGCGCCGACAACTTCACACCGGTAACTTCACGCCGCCAACTTCGTGCCACGCCGCACCGTTACGCGAAATATCGATGCGAAAACCCGTTTGTCGACTCGAATACCGAGTGCCACTGTCAAATGTGCACTCAATTGTTTCGAGAAACGATTCGCCCGATACCGCCGATACGCGATCGCAATGCGCTTACGAAACGGGTCGTGATACGATGCATCTAGATGAACAGGTTAATGCAAGCCGAACGTACTAACGCAATGGCACGTTGCTTGTCGAGCAACAGACAATTTATCTCGATCGCGAAGATTTTGTCGCGCGGATTGCTGAACTTACCCCGATTGTCTCTCTCGCTCGCGCGTGAAACTTGATCACGCGACTTTTGACTCGCGGAGATGCATATTTCGGGAATGCGTGGCGCGCGGAAAATGCGGGGAACACGAGAGACAGACGCTAGTAGTGAGCAGCTACTGCATTAGTCAAAATCGCAATGTGGCGGCGCTGCTGTGACCAATCGCGTCACAACGTCATTACCAACGCGTAATTTCGAATCTAATGCGACAATGCGAAAAACACTTCCCTTTGATGAACAATAGCGCTCGCGGAATTGCAATGCTCGTTACATACGCGAGAAAATTCAACGTGTATCGCAAGCTCGACGAACGCGTCGCGGCCGGTAACTCCACGTCGCTATGCCTCGAGAATCTTCGACGTGAAAATACTGCTCGTCAATCCGAATACCGTCGAGCATCACGGTTACATTGCTATCACGTATCTCGGTTGCTCCGAGAAACAGCCCGCACGATCTTTCCGAGGCTCGCACACGCGCGACATGTATCATCGAAAACCTCTAGATCATTGCACGAGCCGGCAAACCAAATCGACATGCGGCGAAATGCGACACGAATCCACGAACGGACACGGAAAATTTCCCCTCACATACGACACGCGACGATAATCGCCTATTACTCAATTCACTTCCAATCCCTCTCGATATACACTCACGTGTAACAGCTAGACATTTTCGGAGCGGACTGACCGGACGCGCGAGGTAAACACTAGCGACAGAGGTGAAGAGCGCCGCGCCGCGGCCGGCAACTTCACACCGCTATGCCTCGAGAACTATCGACATGAAAATACTGCTCGTCAATCCGAACACCGTCAATCGAGCATTACGGCTACGTTGCTATTACGTACTTTAGTTACTCCGAGAAATAGTCCGCACATTTCCGATGCACGATGCGTGCGCGTGTGTGTGTATGTGTGTGTGTATTGACAAGTCTCGCTAGATCATTCCACGAGCCGGCAAACCGAATCGACATGCGGCGAATCACGAACGGGCACGAAAAATTTCCCGTCACACACGACACGCGTCGGTAATCGCTCACTCAATTCACTTCTAATCGCTCTCGATATGCACTCACGTGTAACAGTCATTTTCGAAGCGGGGTGACCGGACGCGAGAGGTAAACACGAGCGAGAGAGACGAAGAAGCGCCGTGTCGTTGGCGCCGTGCGCCGCGCCGGCCGGTGACGTAGTGGGAGGAGTGGGGGCACGCGACGGCAGGCAGCGCGAGCGCGACGTCGCGCCTGCGCGGCTGTGACGTAGCACCACTGAACTACGCACTCTACGCAGCGCCGTGACGACGCAGTGACATTGTGCGGTGACGCGACGAGGCGTACGGCGTATTACGCGACCGCCTTTACATCTAGCGCGACCTTTAGCCGCGGGGCGTCGCCTGTGGTACTAAGAGGCTCACAACGAATATCATCATCGAGTACCGCGACTACGGGGAGGGGGAGGGGGGGTCTGGAAATTGGACGAAATATTTCCGATATCGATTCAAGCTATTAATATTTTTTAATAAGAAAAACTGGTATTGACCCTGGAATGGTAATGCACGTAAATTTTACGTACAATGTCCACATGTACTTTATTCCTTCCACCCAGTATAGCAACACCCAGTATAGCAAGCGCCGTTGCTGAACGCTAGGCTATGTCCAGAGATGCAAATGATGTTGATACGTAAATTTTATGTTAGAATATTGTTAGATTCACTCATGCAACACAGCTCGAGCCGAACTACATTGAGAAGAAGTACTTAAAAATTGATTTGTGGGATGTAAATTTATTTCATCGAAGAAAATCTAAGTACGGCGAAGTAAAATTTTATTTCTAATAAATAAACCAACTAATAAAAAAAATGCATTTATTTTATAGGAACGATGTATTTCAGAGAAATATTTCATCATTACAACCAAATTTATTTATAATTAATAAAAAATATATAATAATAAAAATAGATAATATAATTACTAATAAAGTTTATTTTATTAAAATAAATCTTTATAAAAATATAACGAAATAAAATTTTATTTCCAATAAGTAAATTAATTAATAAGAAAAATGAAAAACGTATTTTATAGAAATATTTCATTATTATTAACATTATTAACGCTATTAACATTAATCACTTAAATTGAACAATGATATAGAATATTATAGAAAGAGCAATAAAAGAGCGATTGAAAACATAATTACTTTTATTCACAACATTATAACTTCCGATTGGTCTGCATTGAGCTTGCCACGTTTCGATTTATTTAAACAAATCAATTTGACTCAAGCAAATCGAATGCATTTTTACATTTCCTCAAGTCGTTTGTTCAAGCCAAAATAACTGCTATTTGACCATTTACATGCTCTGATAGATTTGATAAGCACGTTTGCTCATGCATACTTGACAAGTTTATTTGAACAAGTATGGTAGGTCTAAAATATCGTTCACATTGCCAAGGCATTAAATGCTAATCACGTTTCTCTCAAATGCTACTGTACGTAAATTTTTACTCGAGTATAAATTCAAATTTAACCATAGAATGATATACAGTATTGTTATAATAATGCTGTATAAAATTTTTATTTAATTCAATGAAAGAAGTTTTTATCTCATAAGTAAATTTTTAAGTATCTTCTCAATTTACGTATCAATATCATTTGCATAATTGGCTACAGCTTAGATTTCAAAAACAGCGCTTATTACACTGGATAAAAGAAACAGAGTGTATAGGGATATTTACATAAAATTTCTGTTCATTCTAGAATTAATACAGTTTTTGTTAAAACTAAAAAATTTTGGTAGCTTAAGATAACGTTTAACGGACAACAATATAAGTAAAATTAGGATCACTAATGTGCATACGCAATTAAGCGAAATGAATATTTAATAAGATCTTTTTTACATTAGAACAGTTTGGACGATAGTACGTCACGATCCCACGACCAATCACGGCGCCCGATTTGTCCTTATCGGTCCGCCAATCACGTTGCGCGTTTCTCACTTGCGATTGTCGCAATGGCCGTGATGG
Source organism: Solenopsis invicta (assembly GCF_016802725.1). Classification (NCBI taxonomy): domain Eukaryota; kingdom Metazoa; phylum Arthropoda; class Insecta; order Hymenoptera; family Formicidae; genus Solenopsis; species Solenopsis invicta. The sequence continues at coordinate 4,641,360 of NC_052667.1, forward strand.
CATCGTTCTTCCCGCGCGCCGGTTTCTCTTTCGTTCTCGCGATGCGAACGAGCGTCCGGAGTGTTGCCGAATTGCGAAATCTCATAGCCGCCGCCACGATAAATCGACATGGACGATCCACGCCGTTTATCCGCATCTGTCGATACATCCAACGATCGGCGGCACTTGTCTCGTGTCTCCGCTCCGCCGACTCGCCTCCGGTTCCGCCATAACTATCTGACCTATAATCTTTCGCATTTTCGTGGAACCGTAAACAACGCGTTGAACACTGACCGCTGTGGATCGTCCACGGATCTGTGGACGGCTCGGACGACTGTTTAGCATCGAAAATGTGCTATTCGCGCGCGACAAAGACACCGATCCATCGTCTCCGAGTCTCGTTCGCGAAGTTTCGACGTTCATCTCGCGGTGCATCGCGGTGTATATACTTGTCGATCGGGTAGTGCCGAGAAAAGTTGACGGACGATGTTTACATTAATTGTCGTTGCTCATGTTTACGCGTGTTCTGTGTTTCGTGTGTAACTACAAACGGCGACAAGCAGACGAGGCGGTGCGGGCGGCGACGATGGTACATCGGCATTGGTGAGTAAATTTATTTCTGTTGCTCGCCCGTGTAACTAAAGATTAAAATGACCGAAAACAAGAAACTGCAGGAAACTTTGAGTAAAAACCTTAGTGAGTTTTTTTTACTCTGATTTTGAAAAGATTTTTAGTCAGATATATGTATATCTTTCGACATTTAATGCAGCATTTTTGTTCTAGAAATCAGTTTTTGCATTCATCCAAAAAGATTTCTGTACAAAGTGTAAACAGTCAAAATGTAGTACAATAATTAGATTATGGTGGCTATGGACGTTTAGATCATTGTCGGTAGAAAGCGGGAAAAATGACAATTTTTGCTATTTATGTAATAATAAACAAACCGCTATTTATATAGCAATAAATTTAATAAACTGCTCTTTTGATATTTTAGAAAATAGAATATCTTCTCGTTCCTGATTTTGAATGAAAAATATATTAGGTTTTGAAAATTATAATTCTCTCTTACTTTTTCCTAAAGAAAATACAGGCAAACATATTTTATTAAAAAGAAAACGTGTAATTTTTTAATATTTCTCTTGTTATTATTATTGCATACAAAATATTCATGATCATTTTCTAGGAAAAATAATTTTAAAAAATTTAAGAAGAAACCTAGAAAGGCCTCCTGTATGAGAAACTTTGCTAAATATTAGATATCACTCCATTCATTAGATTCATTCAATAAAAATGATTTTTTCTTTCAAAACGATTTAACATATTTTCAGAATTCACAGTAATATCTCTGTGAATTAAAATAAAGGCCATGCAATGTGTAAACAATTTTTAAAATTTTGAGGTGGTTTAGACCTCTCAAAACTTTTTAGGAATGCCTACAACTGATCATCTAATCATAATTTTGATTATCATTTTTTAACTCGAGTCATGCTCGTGAGGCTTATATCCATCTGTATTAGTGTAGATTAACTTTAATCTTGATTTAATTTATTTTTTATCTTCTTTTTTAGTTCTAAGAATTTAAAAAAGTAAAAAGTAAATTAAACTGAGATTAAAATTAACGTCATTCAAAAAAATGTTTTGCTGATATAGGTAGCTAAGGTGTCACAATAAGAATTTGTTATTTTAAATATTTGAAACTGTCTCATATTTAAAAGTAATGTTTAGAAATTCCTACTTTCCATCTGGCCATCAGAATTGCATTTTAATTTTAGATTCAGCAAAAAATTGCAAAGTTTAGGTAGGCCACATGAGGTATACCTTACATATTATGTTTAATGTACAAGTTTCTTGAAAAAATTCCAATCTGAAAATCAAGTGAAACAAAAAGCAAATAAAATGAAGTGAGAATGAGATTATAAATTAATCATGTGCTTTTTGTCATTAAAATTAACAGACTTACAAAAAGAGGAATTTTATTCAACTTTTAAAAAAACTCATAAAAGTCGAATTGATTTAATTCAACTTTTTCTAAGTCTGTTAATTTTAATAACAAAGCACATCATTAATTTATAATTTCACTTACAAGAAGTAAAGTTGATCAGTTTGATTTTTATGAGTTTTTTAGAAGTCGAATTGATCAATTCCATTTTTTGTAAGCTTGTTAATTTTAATAGCAAAGCTGAAATTATAAAGCTGATTGGTTTATAATTTTACTTTATTTTCTCTGCTCATCTCGTATAATGATTATCAAAGATGAGTTGAACAATCTGTTAGAAAGTTTCCATTTGTCTCGGTGAGAAGTCAAAGGATAATCAGGCATACACAGTAGTCACAAAAGAAATTATGAGCCACGGATTGACAATCGTTTGCTTGATAGACGTTTCTCAAACTTTTTCAATCCATTTCCGACAAGTGAAATGATAAAAGCGCAAGAATTGATTGATTCTAACTCGTAGTATGTTAAATTTTTCATTTTGTGTCTGAATGAGTACAAAAAGTGATATGAAATGGTAATAATTAAACGGAGGATGGAAAGTGGATATTATAAAAGCTACTTCTTGTGATTAAATGTCTTTATGATAATTTTAACATTTCTGTCTATTTATCCTGTTTTAAAAAGATTATACATGTATAATTTATTGATTTTCTTTGAAGGCACTCATGAAATAAATTTTGTAATGCAGATTTGAATGTAGCACAGCTTTTTAAATGGATTTAATTTTTTTTTTACAGGGGATAATAAGGATGGACTCCCAGCAATGCAGCTTTGTTATACTTCATTTTGGTGAGTCACTTGAAATTGCTATTCTATTACATTTTTAAAGTGATAAATAAAACTGCAAGGAAAGTATAACAACAGAATCACTTTTTAATGAAAATATCTAAAAAGAAATACGTTATGAAAAGGAATTTCTTTCAATATTTCATTGAAAGTATCTGTGTTATATTTAAAAATTTCTAATCTAACAATAAGATAAAATTGTAAATAAAAATTAAAAGCAGAAGCATTTTCTCTTTTGTAAAGCTAGGTCTCAAATCCATCATCTTTATTGATGATTGAATATTTTTATATTTAAGAGATAATGAGACTGCATCACGACTGTTTTACATGACCTGTTTTTATGAGCTCACTCGTATGCAAAGTTAAATTGTAAGCTCGACTATGAGCCACGGTTTGAGTCTATTCCATAGATAACATCTCACGAACGACTAAACCTTGTTAAGGATGTATCGACCATATAGTCATTGCAAAGTAAATAAAATTTGGAAATGTGCTTAATATTAACATTTTAAATAAACTATATACATATGAAAGTTAAGTGAATAAAATTATATTTTTATTTGACGATATGTTTTTATAGTTTGTTGACTTTATTTGTTATTCAAAATTAAATTATTTTTTACAACTTTAAAAAAATTTTCAATTTTTTGTGTAAGTACTTGAAACATTCAAGATGATTTATACAAAATTTTATTTCATTGTGATTGTCTGTTCAGTTATTTTGTAAATAAATTAATGAATAACTTTTGTTTATTTTACAAACTAATTCTTGCATCACAATGAAACTTTGCATTAATTATCTTGATTATTTAAAGTACTTAAATAAAAAAAATCAGATGTTTTAATTATTTTATTATTAATTATATTTTTATTAGAGCACATGTCCACTTCTTATTGAAATAATTTTTTATCTAGATAGAAAATTGTTGGCAATTTTTTTCCATTATTTTTAAATGCAATATAAAATAATATGTAATTTTTTTATACTTTTTTAATGTTGTGAGAAATATTCTATACATCTTTAAAATCTTCAAGTTTATCACCTCTGACTCTGCATCCACGACACAGTTGCGCCAAAAAATTAAAAGGCAATAGGCAAAACTATTTTTTTTTTTAAATTATAACAGCGATTTAATATCTCTGTGACACATCAATTAAAAGTTAATAAAAAATTAGATAATTGAGTTTTTTTATTGAAAAGAAATTTTATTTACAACGCGATTAAATCTTATATCCTTTATTCATATGTGCAGCATGGTAAAAACTTCGGGGATATTTATGACAAGGCAGGCACAGTGAATTATCTAAATCTCCATCGTTACTCTTCTCAATCTGAAATTTTTTCCGCAGAGATTTTTATAATATATGTTAAATACATTTTGATTCATTGAATTTTTTTAGAAAGAGATAGCCACATTAATATTAAACATACGATAAAAATGTAAATTCAACGATCGTCTTATTTTTGAAAGAAATAAAAAGAAGAGGCACAAGTAATATCAATCGTCCGCGTCCAGTGCTTTTATTTCGTGTTTTATGACGTAATATGAAGATTAATAGCTAGCCATTGTTTGCAGTAGTCACATCCCCTCTCGTTTCCGCGAAGCGACGAAGGGTGCGCGGGGGTGGGCCGGAGGAGAAAGAAGAGGGTCGTGGGCTGTTAAGCTTAAGCTAACTCACTTGTCTTGGCGGCGTGAAGGATACACCGAACGACCTTCTAAGCACCGTCGCGGATATTTCACGGGCTCGAAGATTAAAGGACTCTTGAAACACCCTCGGGCGCGGGTGGGATGGGCATGGTGACACGGGGAGAGGAGGGAGGAAGGAATTGCACCCAGGATGGACAGCCTGTCCACCGTGACGCGATGGGGAAAACGGCGCTGATGAATTCGCGTCGCGAAGAAACAGCTCTCCAACCGTTAGCCTTTGTGCCGACCAATCTTTATTTTCTCGACAAAATATTCCCAGTGGCGTAACTAAAGTTACTGTAGATCTCGTGTCGCGAAAGGACTCTTCCTTTCAACATTAGAAAGCATTTGAGATCGGAAAGTAGAATAGGATGAAAGTAAATCGGAAAAGATCAATTTTGTGGCATTAAAGTTCCATCGACTCTAGAAAGAAAAAAATTTATTTATTTGACGAAGAGAGGGAGATTGATAAAACTCTAAAACTTATAGAAGCATAAAACAATATTTGTAGTAACAACAAACAATTTGGTTGATATGTAAAACCGAACAAAACGATTTAGCTAATATAAACAAATATTTTTTATTTGCAGTTCGCCGAAGGAAAATTAAATTTTTTATTTTGAAAACAGAACTAAATATTTCGTTATATAAAACAAAATATTTGGTTGGTTAAAAAAATATCTCAATTAAACTGTGTTTGCTGAAGACACTAAATTTTTTTTCTTAGCAATTATGAAGAGTATGCTATTATTTTCTTTTTAATGATACATAAATACAAAATACATATAACACGCAAAAGAAAATTGTAAAAGTTATAAAAAAGCTGAAAAAAAGTAATTAAGATTCACATGATTTTAAATAAAATTTAAAACAAAATTTAAGAGATTTGTTGAATAAAATTTAAGAAATTTTCTCTGATGCTGAAGCTTCGTGAGTTGTTAGTTACGCCACTGATTCCTTCAAGGGATAGACAGGAGTCCTCGAGTAGCGTGCGAGTAACATTTGTTCCTGGGAATCACTTTAGCTTCATCAGGAAAGCGACGCGTCTGGCTTCAGCAATGAACAATCGCGGTCCTCTCTTTCAGTTCCGTGCAATTTCTCGTACCACGAAATCGCGCAGAAATACAGAAATTAAATTGTTGAATGTGAAACAAGGAGACGATACACTGTAAAATTCTCTGCTACGAGTTGAAATATTCCTAGAGTAGACTCATGGACGTTAGCTTCTGTATGTTTCACAGTTGTCAAGTTTTATGATACGAGGCACTTGATTTATATTTATGAAACGTACAAAATATTTTGCGAATCTATAAAAATTTAATTTATTTAAGAGTTTGCTATATATTACGAGCTAAAAGTTATCGAAATTTAAAAAACTGAAGGCTTCTAAAGGTTATTCTTTTTTTTACTAATCTACAATAAAAAGTTGAGGTCGCAAATGTCCGAATTTTGACCCTAAAATTCGCTGCAAAGAAGAAAACGATGAAAAATTTGATGTAAAATTTTTTATTTAATTGATAATGCGATTTTACACGAGTAAATGAAAAATTAGATAATTTTTAAACCCATGAGTGAATTGTGCTCAAATTTTACATAGATAATATTCGAATATGAAATTTTTATATTTTTATGAGCCGGTGCAATCTTTTTGCGCAAATTTAGAAAAATCAAAGTATTATGAGCATTTATTCGTAATTTATAAATTTATATAAACGCTGTCTTTCCGCCTGTAATATGGAGATTATTAAAAGTATTGATAATGCATCGAAGAATTGTGCTTGTTAAATTCTAGAACATAGGGATAAATATAGGGATAAAAAAGAAACACATTACAAAGAAACTTGACTGAGATTACGGTCCATTTGACGCTGTAAATGCTTCGAAGCATCTGTAGCGTCAAGTGGACCGCAGTCTGAATCACATAGAAAATGAAGCCAGAGATGCCATCGTTGTAAATAGTGGAAACGGATTACTATAGCGTTTTACGCGATCTGTGAAAAGCACGAGTTGCAGTGAGCATCAGTCTATTCGCCACTTTCGTCGACTACAGGCAACTTTTCCAATTTCCACAGACAAAGCATGTTTACTTCGTAAGACGCGTTAGCGTCATGTGCTTTCCATGCTTCATATTCCTCAATCTCTGCTTTTCCTTCTACGCAAGATTTAACGAAACTCTTTTTTTTTTTTAACGCACGCTCCAATTTTTCGACGATCCTTTTGCTCAAGATTCGCTATTGCCGACGCGATTCACTCAAATTTCTTCCTTTGTAACGTTGCATCTGTTTCAATTCGCAAAACAACTCGAGAATTAAAGTCATTCAGAAGAACCGCACGTAATTAAACTGTACTTTGAAGCAAAGTTTCGCGGAAAATCGCGTAGAAATTTTTTTTAAATTTCTTTTTACGCTCTGTACCTTTTTAATGGGTCGCGAAACTTTTTCCACGATTCACCATCCAATTCTGTTCGAGTTCCGCTCAAAAGTGAGAGAGTCGTAAAAAAATACGCCGCGATAGAATGTTATAGGTGGAAGTTAACTTCGTGACCGCTGAAACTTGTACGATAAAATTTATCCCTGATTTCACTCGCGGGAGATATCCAACTCTTCCGTACCTGCTAGTATGTGTTGGTCGATTCGCGCGAGCGTACTCGCGATATATACTAATTAACCTGTTGTATATGCCGCCGCGAGATAAGGCGCGGCGTTCTTTGTTCTTGTTCTTTGGCTTACGAAACTGCGCTCGAAGATTCCGCGCGAGGATTTTGCCGAATGAAATTGTATGCATGCGGCATCGCCATCGCAAGGAATAATAACGTAAAAATATAGAATTTAAATCAGGCCGTAACGAGATTCATGAGATTCAATCTACGAGAGAGAAATATAGAACAAGAAAAAATATGAGAATTGTGACTGCAGCTATATATTTAGATACGTACGATGTACATTAATATGAAATTACCTACGCTCCCTTTATGCATAGTTTATAAGCAACGTTCACTATTAATCAAAATGTGCATTTTAAATTCTAGACGGTTATTTTCTGCTTGATAATTATAAATGGATGTATATTACTTCCATCAACGAGATTATTTTAACTCGTGCAATTTTTATAGTACTAAAACGTTCTCGAGTTTAATTGTTCTGACTGTTCTGTGTATGACCATTCCGGTATAAAATCCGTTTTCTAATAAACCTTAGGCGACACCGAGTGTGCACCAAAGCGTGCACCTGCACACACGTGCAATACTCAAGAGGCTCGAACACCACTTTGGAAAATTGCTGACCCTTCTTAAACTGCCCTTTCATGATCATCACTTCTTCCTCTGATCTATTACGCTCGATATATAATTCATTGTCCAAGAAGCTTCTACGTATAGTAGAAGCTGTTTGATTCTATACTAAGCAGTTCAAGCTTGATACGTCTGCGAAAAAAATTAGTATAATGTATTATCTGATAATTAATGTTATATCTTAATGGTGCTTACAAATTAATTTTCTTGCAAATAAATTTTTAATCTTCTCGAGCTAAATTAAAAGAGATCTTTCGCAAACCACGAACTATTAATTACATTGTACTTCGTAAAATATATTTTAACTTTGTAGCTCTTCAGATTTATTTTAAGCAGAATATTAAATATTTTTCTAGGGATTCTAATAGTATTTATTACATTTTACGATTAAAAAAACAAAGATCAATACTTGTAGCTAGGGTTACATTTGCCTATTTTATTTTCTCTTGGTCTCGATTGTACTTTCTTGACTATGTTAAACAGTTTGTTCGAAAGTTTCATTTTGCTAGGGAATATCTGGAGAGGAATACCTAAGTTTTTTCTCATAAAATCCTGATATAGATTTTCCCATGCAGGATGTTACTGTAGAAAACACAGCGTAATCATAAGGCAGATGTTCGCACGATTGAGATTACATTTCACGTGGTGAAACGCATAATGTTAAAACGTACAATGCATTCTTTATTACATTCTTTATTACATACAAAATAATGCTTTATTATTTAATATATAATATTCCCGTTTAGGGAATATTTAATGGAATGTTATTACTGCTCAACATTTTTAATGTCCTTTATTAATTGCTACATAATAGATAAATAACATTAATACAATAATGATGCATAAATATAGTTTTGATTATTTATATAAACTATAAAATTTTTAAACTTGCTAAACGGATTTTATCACACACAAATTTAAGAATATGAAAGACAAATTTGGCTATGACAGAAGTTCTTCAATATTATTTTATTACTTGACTAAAAATGCGAGCAACAGATTATTTTCTGATTGTTTATTCTTTATCTGTCTACTGAGGAGTTCTCCGTTGTTGTGTAAACTTGTTTGTACGACTAACGAAATTAACATATTTAATAAGCAACAAATTCTGTTGTTATTTTTATATCTAATTTCATATATTATACATATATTATTCCGTTAACTTAATCTTTCATTAGCGAGACATTAAAAAAAAAACTAACAGAGCAACAAATGGGCAACAAATAAAAAAATAGTTTTAATTGATTCTGCTCACTTTGTTCCGCTAACTTAAAAGACGTAGAATAAGGCTTCCGTATGTTACAAAATAAATTTTTCACGAGGAAACTTTGAATACTACGCGAATCAAGATCAAACAGAATAAACCCGTAAAAAGCTATTTTAAATCAAACAAACGACGGCTTTATTCGGCGTTGCGTCAATTTGAAGTATTCAGTCCTTTGAGTTTTTACGTAAATTTTGATGTTAAATCGTTTTGCGAGTATAGAATCAAAGTTTTGTTATTTTTACTAGATACAGATGTAGAGTTCTATGGAAGATCTTGCAACTACATCGTACAACTACATGTAAAATTTTTTACTTCTGTAACATATTAGAAAATTGCGGAATAGAATATGACAAATTTCCATTTGATCTTCGACACATTTCTCTCTGATTGTTTGCTGTGTACATATATAATATTATCCGTTTTAATTTTTCTGAGTACTTCTGTATCGTCCAATCGCAAAGAATCTTTGAAAAGTTAGCAGGGAACTTGTTCGCAGGAGAGTTTGTACAGGCTACATCGTGAAAAACTCGAGGTACCGCGCGATGTGTTTTTTTCCCATGATTTTATGACCACTGAAGAAGACCGCGAGATTTGCACGGCAGCAAACCAAGACCGCTGCTCTGCGTTGTTTGCATTTTCCCTTAAAGGGCCGCCTCGAGTGTTATGTGGGTCAGGACTACTGCAGCGTGTACTTTGTTTGCTGTTCGTCGCAGCTGTATGCTCGTGTAATACACAGACAAGTAGTTGAGTTCCGTGGCGAGGAACCGACTCGCTAAATTGGCACGACAAACGTATCTGTCGCAACTACTCCAATCTTCCGGTGTAACTTGTAAGCATTTCAGTCTTGTTCTAAAATAATTTAAATATTTGTGCATAACATATAGATACTGACCCACTCCGTAAATAGTATTTTAAAATTCGTAAGAAATACACAAATTTATATGATCACAAATTGTTCTTTTCTCGGTGACCAAAAGAACGAGATATAAACGTATAAAAATATAATTATATTAAAAAGAAAAAGAACAGAAGGCTCAATAATTTAAAATTTAAAATTTCTCCCAAAAAAATACACGAGTCAAGCTAGTTACTGTCCTAATTAAATAATGAGTTAATAAAGTGATGGTATACAAATTCAACAAATCAGTGTCACTCTGTCTAACCTTGTTTTCGATTTTTTATGTTGATTATTTAATATAATTATAATTATACATATTATTTTCGAGTTTTGTAATATTTCCCTTTATAAGATACGAATGAAACGATATGACAGCGCTCAAGCAATTGCACTCTAAGTGTTCAACGCGATTTTACGCAAAATAGTTGTTATTTACCGCAACATCCTCCGCTATATGGCAGACGTATACTAGATTATGCACGCCGCATCTCACGGACGCGCGAAACTGTCTTGAAAAGTTCCGGTATATATTTAAATGCGTCTTACGATGGCGGAAGTTTCGTAGACGTAGACGACGGCGATGATGTTGCGCGAAAGAAATAAAAAGCAGAGGAAAAGCTAGGAATATGGATATCTAATCCAACCTGCTGTTTCGTTTTGAATTTTGATCAACGAAAACTAAAAAAATCTTTAATAATATAAATTATATAATATATTTTTTTCGTAATAGCAGAAAGAAAGAGAAAGAGGAGAAAATTATCTTTTCTGATAATGGATTAATTTTTTTACGTTTTACAGAAAAAAATTTTAATGAAAAAAATACATTTTTTTGAAACCGTATATTTTGATGCAAATATTTGTTCTATTTAAGTAAAAATATTTACTTTTAAATAAATAGACGCATTACCTTAAGTATATAATTTTGTATTGTTACATTTTTACATTAACATAATAATTTTATAAATAAGCTAATAATATTATTAAACTTGATTAAATTGTTTTTTGAGGTTAAAAAATCTTATAAATATGGTATATTAGTAAATATTTTTTAGAACTGCACGAAAAAATTACTTAATTAAAAATAATTTTTTTATTTTATTTACACAGCTATTTCAATTAAGAAATTTTTAACTTGACTGCAAGTAAATAAGCTATCAGAATCTATCGAGTAAACAATTTTTTTGTGTCGAGTAAAATTTTTTTAAAGATATTTTTTGTCTCAGTAAACTTTTAAATTAATTAAACGACTTTATTCGTATTTTCTCGTGTATGTAATCTAGCATGATAAAAAATGACCCACTTAATAGACAATTATTAGAGAAAAAAATTAATATTCCTTCGTCTGAACATCGTGTTCACACGTTTATCTTTACAAATTGTTGGATGCAATTAGCACGTTCCTGCATGTTCACCTTCGATCGCGATCGTTATCGGCAAACAAGCGTTTGATATCGCGTGTTAATCTCGCGTGTTAAGGCTCTCGTTGTCAGTACATTCGAACACATGAATGAAAAAGAGAGAGACTATCTGCCCATTAAATGGCTCTTAAAAGCGGCAAGTTCGTCGGGCAGAGCGTTAACGAGATTATTAACGCGCTCGCGTGTTCTCTGAAAAGTCGTCTCGTCGTGAGATGATCCCGAAAGAATCCTCGCCCTTTCTGCAGGTGGAAACGCGACCCCCTCCCTCCCCCCGGCTCTTTTCCGATTCGTCGATCAAGGGGATCAGTCTTGTGAAAAGCTCGTCGCCGCGTCATTTAAAGCGCAGTACAGATTAAATTAAAAAGCGTTTATCATAATTGAATTCAACAGTCGTAAATACAATATTATTATATATACGCGGTAAAGATATAAAATGATAAACTCATACGATTACTAAAACGCTAATTAATTTTCTAAACAAATATGAAGATAGAAATCATTTTTATTCCTGTCTATTTTTAATCATTCTGAGTAAGAAACATTTTGTGTTAAAATTGCGGTGGTCCTTGTTAAAATTTTTATGTTGAATTAAAATAACCGAGTGTTAATATAACATACAGTGATATGATTCTCATTTGAATATTTTATCTTAAAATTGATATTAATATTTCTTACTGTTAAAATAACTCAATTTGTGGGTAAATGAGCAAATAAAAAATAAAATATATAAAAATAACGTAAATTGTAAGTATTAATTTTACCAAAGGTATAAACGAGAAAAAAATTTTGTTGAGAAACTAAAATCTTTAGTTTGATATGTGCAACTAAATAAATATTGAGTTGGTTTAATTAAATCTTTCTTAAAAAAATTCGAATAAACTATATCTTTTTTGAATGAACTATATCTTTTTAGTTTGATACGTGCAACTATTATAAATAACTATTGAATAAATCCAATGTTTTGATCATATTTGTCTCAATATTTTAGAATTTGTTAACTTTGTTTTTTTGGTGTACACGCTTCCACAATTTGTTTCCAAATTGCATTTAAGTTTATCTTATGTTAAATTAACACAAAAATTTGAATGGACCGTTAAAGACGTGAAAAAATTGTTAAATTTACCATTAAATTTTTACTGTGTAGTTATTTTTGCAAACAATTTTTATACAGTTTTTATACATTTCGTTTAGCTTTCGCTGATTTAGACACATTTTTTTTTATTTAGATATTTTTCTGCTTGTTTGCTGTTATCGATATATTCATATCGACGACGTTTGGTATAATCTTTTTTTTTGTAACTTTAAATAAGAATGATTTTTTCATGAGCGGAATAGACTGAAATCTGAACGGATAGTAGACATTGCCGTCCGAGAGAAATGGAACGGAAGGCGGTAAATTGCGCGGAAGTACATTCGGCGGATTGGATTAGCATTTTATGCGAAAAGCTAGCGGCGGCGTGTGCGCGTACGTCACCGGTCGAGAGTACGCAATGTCCACTCGATGTTAGTTGGTGAAATATCTCTTGCGACGCAAAATCGATGGAAAACTCATAACGAATTTGTTCGCTAGAAACTTACACGTATCGGATGCAAACGTAAATGTATGTCACAGGACAGGATCAATTTAAAATTGATCAAGGGAAATTCGTAGAGGGAAACCGACTCGCGCGCTAGCCATGAGGCATTCCTGTATGTACGCGCGTAATCTCGAACTTGCGAAATGGACACCGTTCTTTCGCGTTAGAAAGAAACTTTTCTTTGGGTTACATACGAGAAGTCGGAAAATGGATTCTGGCGAAACTTGCGAGTTGCTCTCAACTCTTTCGGGCAAATTGGCCGGTGTGTCGCGCGTGTAAAAAGATTTTTACCGCTCGCCGTAAGTGCGCTTTCGTGTGTCCCGGTTGAAATGAGAAAGGCGAATTTGCCCTCAAATATCTTTCTAATGCCGAAGCGTGCTTGTGCATTTTTTGCAGGAAATAGTTCTCCATTTTCTTTTTATCAAAGACCGCGTATTTTGACGATGTTATTATAATAAGAATTGTTTCATTTTATTTTTTTATTTGCAACATGCTTAACCTGCTTTCGTTATGCTTTTGCATGTTTTTTGGTATATAGATTGAATTAATATAAAAGATTTTGATTTATAAGTGAATTAAAATGTAAAATTAAATAATTACTTTATATTATATTTTCATAAAATAACTTTGCCAACGCTACACATGCGTTATAAAGTTACAGAATAGTCAGACTGCACCACCACACAGACACATGTAATCTGACCCAATGTACTCAGTTTTACAAAATAATATTTGCTTGTTTGGTTTTTATTCGTTTCTCTATATAGGTAGATATGAATACTACACATTATATTTAAGAGTTTTTGTTCTTATTCTTTGTTGCCTGCAGCTAACAAGAAATACTGTAATATAATATGATCCTGCATGAGTTATGTTGCACAAATAAAATCTACACAGACGAGGCGGAATCGAGCCGAAAATCGACTAATGCGTGTCGAGCTTTGCTCTGTATATAGATTTGATCACGTACACAATACATAACGTTGAGATGTACATAAGTTTATCGCGTTCGTATGCGAATACAACCAGATAGATGCACACACGTAGTGTAGTCTGTGGTAAACAGACTACTGTGATTACGAGAGTGGCATACTTGTCACGTGGAATATTAATCATTTGAAGGATTTGAAGCAAAAATAATTATTACGTTATAAAATAATCCTTTTCAAGCATACTCTTAAAAACCTTTCTTGATATGCAATAAATTGACGAAGAGTAATTTTTACACATAAATGCGATTGTCATGTATGTTAAAGTGCAACTTCAGTGACTGTAAATAAAACATAATAATGATTTCTCGATCTCTTTCATTTATCTTTTGATGATTTGCTCGTCGCTTTTAATTAAAAAGTTTAATTTTGACCTCAAAGATTTTTCTTTACTAAACATTGCTAAAATTATTTAATATTTTAGAAATAACTCTTTTTAATATTCGACATTATCAGTAATAGTTCAATTAAACTATAATTTAATTCTGTGGAAATACATATAGTTTTTGTTCATTATTAGAAGAACTAATTAAATCTTTTCAATTGCAATTTCATTGCCTCAAACGTTTATATATCGAATGCGGAGTTTGTTTAAATAATAACTGAGTTAATCGCGTGCATGTAATTGTAAATTATAATTTTCACGAGGGGTACGTTGTATTTAACAGCAGCCTATTTAACGCGCTGCGTTTCATATGAATGCGAAGAAATTGCAATGTAGGCTAGTGGTGAACATAATCGAGGATACTGGAACGCGAACGTGTGCGTGAATGCGTACTGCATACTAACGCATGTACGAGTGACCCCCATACAAATACATGAATTGCATCCGTGTATACGGTCGTGCGTGTGGCACATGTGTTAACCAGATGATGCGCTGCGGGATACGAGATAATTGTCATGCGAGCCTCCAGTATATTATTCCCTAATTATGCGAACGCATCAGTATCATTGATATATCGCGGTCATTTAATTGGTAACACACAATGATTTCGCCACCAGTTACCTTAACTGTATTGACTATTAAGATGCGAAATGAAGGTGCGAAAAAGATTGAGGGACACAAAACTGATACACATGCACGAATATTTAACGAATATTATGAATATTTTATATAGGTGGTATATATTCGAATATCTGATATCTCTTTTTTTCTCTCTCTTTCTCTGTAATATTTGGATTTGAAATTAATGAATGTAAAAAGTGATACATTATGATTTTTAATACTGACGCGAGAGAGAGAAAGAGAGAGGGAGAGAGAATATATAATATAAAATCTATAGTCAACGTTTTCACCTTTTTATAATTTAAAAAAATTAGATTAAATATTACTTTCCAATCTTACATTAATCTTTTTCGTGGATGAATAGACGAAGTAGCAGATAGCTATAAATAGCAAGTAGAATTTCACTAGATTTTTCATTCTCCCACAAGAGCAAAAATGCGAAATGTAATTTGTGATAATTAAAATTTCGTAACATTCTCGGCCACGGATAATTTTCAGTTGAATTACTTCCGCTTCACTCGATTATTCTCTCAGTTCACGCGAGTAGCTACGGCTGAATGGCGATGTAGTTCGCGATGGTGCAGATATAAACGCCACGGCTCATTAGTATTCTAAGGTCAAGTACCGATCGTCATTCAAGCATGAAAGAATTTCTGACTACGTGAAGATATTGCCAGGCTGTAGTGAACAGGTGTGCGAAGTTTACGAGGTACCATGCATTTACTGCATAATCTTCTCACTTGAATATTTTCTGTCTTCTAAGTAATAGCTTCGCTTTTCTAAGATCAAGAATTTTCTGTCTCCTTGATTGTGATGCTATTCCTTTGATCATAAACATTTAAAACGCGCTGTTAAGAAGACCGAAGGATCAGATTACTCGAGAATCGTACTTGTCTTTGATAATTTTTTATGACTAACTGAATAAACGTACGAAAGTGAAATTTTGAGATTTATTTATGCAACATGTAAGGAGTAAAAAATTTATTTTTTTATTAAAAAATATTTATATATATTTATGCGATGTATATAATTCATAGCTGAAGTACAATCCATTTTTTTTTTTTGCAATATCTTGATTCTTAGTAAACCGATCATGATAAATTTTATCTAGAAATCTTTAGGGGACTCTCTTACCGCTATCAAATAAACCTATACAAAATCGAATAAAAATTAACAAAATGACAGCTGTTAACTCAATTTCTTTTATCTAAAAAATTTTAGTTTTGTTAATAGCCATTTTATTGACTTTAATTTATTCTGTAGAGGTTTATCCGATAGCGGTAAACTTTCTGAAGATTTTTAGTTAAAAAATCTGACCATGATCTGACTCCCGAGATATTATTGCAAAAGGATCTCGAAAAAAGAGAAAGTAGAATACTTTAATTACATATTTATATATTTATTTGTTAATTAATAATATACTTTTCTATTCTTTATACGTTGTATAAATATTCATCAAAGCTGTATTTTTATATATTTATTCAGTTGGTCACAAAAATTATCAAAGATAATTTTGACCTGATTTTTAAGTTACGGAGCATAGAGGTAGCCTCATTATTAAAATGTACTAAACATGTTATATTATCATATTTCTTCATTACGTTTCATTATCGTTGCAAATCGAGTTGTGCGACAACAGTAATTATCACAGTTCCACAAATTTGACCCTTTTTTTCAATTATAATTGTTACTGAGGACTGTATAACACACAGATGAGTTAACGAGCTGTCCACAGTACTCTGAATTCAAATCCGATTGTCCCGATCAACAACGGGAATTTCACGCGCGCTTTTAATTGTCGATAATACGACGAAGATATTCATTGGCGTCTCTCGCCCACATACAGTGAAGAAGAACGGGACTCGTCTCCAGCGAATGAGAGTCCTTCAGACGACGAGCGCTATGCTATTTAGAAATCTACTCGAACATACAAAGGGATGTCATCCCTCTCGGCGGAGGTGACGGTACCATGCCCGAGTGCTCTCTCGTGCCACGTACAGCACGCGCGTCTCTACGCACACGCACACGATGACTCGCCCGTTGGTTGTCAACTTTCAATAGCGCGGGTCGAATAACACCGACGAACTTTGCAACACGCGATACGGGTTGGCAAGGAGAAAAAAAAAAAGGGAACATTGAAGGCGCGGGATTGGAAAGCGGGAGACCACCCGCATATTGTTCGAAAATGTGTCGACTCGCAATTCGTTAGCTTCGTTTTGCGTTAATACTGGAACAATCGGTCAAGAGAACTCTTAATGAATTTTCGTCGACCGTGAATATTACACATTTTTTGCGTGAGTTTACTCAAGTACATATATTCACTTTTGTCGAGGACTTTTATTCGTTTAATTTTAGGAAAAAATTTGTGAGAAAGTTCCATTGTGTTTTATTGCTTTCACAGTTTGAAGATTAATTTTTATCTCGACCCGTGTTTTCAAGTTATTTGTAACTCTCTATCGATGCAAAGGACCTAGTTTTGCTATCTTTTCGATACACTTTCGTACGATGCATAATGTATTACTGAAATATCTTTACCGTACGCGCACGAGATGCAAAAATAGAATTTTGAATTTCAAGTTTGTGACATTACGTGAAAGCTTCTCGCGTGGAAAATTAAAGGGCACTTTTCTAAATACTTTAATGCGTTTTAAATTTATTGTGATTTTATTACATTCAGTCTTTACCGAATGTATTTAAAACTCGTCCGTTATTGTATTTTTATTTTGCCTTTATCAATAAACAAAAGGCTTTTGAAAAGTCCGAACGTATTAAATCTTAGATGTCACATTAAATGAACAGTTTGTGACGATAATTACAGTTAGGAGGTCCATTATTATATTTATTATAGTTATATGTTAGTAATAACTTTTACAGTTCTGCCAAGTATAAAAAAATTTTACTAAAAATTATAACTTTGTATATTAACATAATAAAATATCAAAATGTGGATGGTAAAAATAAAATCAACATTTTCATATATTAAATGCAATCATAATCTATTTTTTTGAACATTTGATTACTATTTGCGTAGTAATAATTACTGCAATCACTTTTTTCTCTGAGTGCATAAGAAACTACACGTGCCAGAGTAACATCAATATATTAATATAAATTATGAATAATTTTTAACGCAAGAGTTTTAACTTCCGTATAAATATTCGATTTTACTATGCACTTAACGAAGCTGAAAAAAAAAAACGCTTTTACTGACTTGCATTTCATGTTGAGATAAAAAGTTGTATGCTGAGAAGAGCGTTACAGTGTTACAAGCGTCGACTCGGCGCACTTTGCCGGTTTCTTTATCCGAAGGTTGATTTACGTTAGATGCCGGGTCAAAGAGCGGTCGAGTACTTTAGCATTAGACCGAGGATGCTGCGGACGTTGCAACCATCCTTGTGCATCACGTTGCTGCAACTGAGTGCAACCGCCGGAAACGCAAACGTCCTGGCATCGCGTTGTTGCCTCAAACGACGAGCAACGAGCGCGTTTGCAATATCATTCTTTTCTCGAAAAAGAAAATTATGGGGAAGTCAATTTCAAAGGATAACGAGCTCTTATTGATAGGTACAGACGAGTCTTTTCACTGTAATTCTCTGGAAGGATATCAGAGACGTCGATTTCAGAGCAAGACTTTGGCGCATAAATTAACCGTAATTGAACTTTGGTTGTTTTCAGATTAACGTTAAATCCTGCATTTTTCTTAAAATCTTTTTATTATTGATGAGGATATGCTCTGAATACTTTACTGTGTCCTCTCACAACACTATTTCGTTACATTTTAATTACATTGAACATAATAAAGTAAGTGAAAATTAAAACTACATATTTTACTAAGACAATAGTATACCTACGTATACCGCATAAGATACTTTTATGCTCTGGGAAGTTAATAATTTCTATTTGCGCCTAATTAGGCGCGACGCCGGCAGGTTTCCGATGCACAGCGCATTGTGCGCATCGATGCACAATTATTAAGACCTCGCTCGATCCCGAAGCTCCCGCTCGTTACGCAAGCTTCTCGCGTTCCCCCAGCGACGTATCGATTTCCAGACGTGGAGAACCTGACCTACGAGTTTACACGCGTACGAGCCGCCCGCAACGCGAAATATCTCGCGTATAAATTGCTCGATCATCGACAGAGTCGAGCAGCACGAACATGAAAATACAAACGGCCATCGTCGGCATGTATCAGTTCCGAATAGTTTATTATCGTCATAAACCAGGCTTTGTCGACGTTCGCGAACAATTCGAGCGTGTATTTTGCCATGAGCACTGATGCACTCGTTTATGCGATTTGCATCACGAGGGAGGGAAAGAGACTGGATGGTAGATTAAAAAAAAAATTATAATTTTCTTCCAATTTGCGTTTGTAAAATAAAAGAAGAGTGCCGACATCGTTAGCCATTATCATCGTCAAAGTTTTTCTATAATATTTGAAAAATATTTTATCCACACTAAAATATAACATAAATTTTATATATTATTTTTATAACAATAGTATTCATATTTACCAGAAAACTACATTGTATCATTTTCTCATAATTTTATTACTATAAATAGATAAGTGTAAATAGACAGTGATTGATTATTACTCTAATTTGCTACGTTGAATTTTATATTACTTATTAGTTTGTAGTTAATTTTATTGATTTTACAGTTACAGTCTTTTTTTATTTATATTTAAAAAATTATTCATATTTAATGTACACGAAAAAAATATTTTACTTTTAGTATTTAAAAATTTAGTTAGATACACATCAAAAAATAATTGGACCACCAAAATAATTATAAGAAAGTTCAAACGTGGTAATATTGCTGCAAAAAGTTTTGACACTCTAGCAACCAGATTAAACGTTCAATATAATTATTTTTATGGTACAACATAATTGTATTCAGATTACGTAATTAAAAACTGACGCGTTTTTTAATAGATCTCTTAAAGAAGAGTCTAATTTCGACAATATACATTACGTTGAGAATCTGTATCTCTATTGTAGATAATATATATTGTGTACATTTTCAAGCGCACGCATTTGCTTCAACTTATACGCACAGTGATGCATCATTATAATTCCATTGTACCGTCAGTTTCGCCACCGGTTTTGCGCGATATCGGCGTTCTGAAAGCTCCAGGTCGGCGTTTTCCGGGTAGCTGAGTCGGTAGTTGAAGGGCCAATTCAGGGGAGGATATTATGTAGCCTTAGGGGGATGCTAGGTGGTGACGTCCCGTTGAAGTTCCCGGAAGCGGCGAGAACACAGAAAGGTGGCTCGCAGCTCGCTGAGGAACATGAAGGCGAAGAGGTGCGAGGATATTGCATTCTGCTTCGTAACTTCTGCAGCGTTCTATCTCTGTTTCTCGCTTTCGAACACGTTTTTTCTCTCTCTCCCTCTCTCTCTCTCTCTCTCTCTCTCTCTCTCTCTCTCTCTCATAATGTCTATTTCTTATGCCTGTGATTTTCTGTCAGCATTCTCCTCTACGAACTTAGCAAAAAGTCGCGGATTTATATGCACCTGCTTGAATCTGTATGGTGCATAGAAAGTGTTTATGCTTCAAATAAAGCTAAGCCCCCCCCCTCTTCTCTATCTCTCTGTCGCGCTCTCTAAAGCGGTAATGTAATCACTATGAGATGATTTCTCAGAATAGCAACAATGATAATGACTATGATGAGTAACGCGATTAATACATGGAGCAAAGGTGATGAATTACTCTCTAATTGCGATATCTCGCATGTTCAGCATAATTCAGCAAAGTCATCGTTCTCGAGCTTATCTCTTAGATTATATTCTTTGATGATATAAATGTAAATAAGTAATGTTAATTGTGTTAAACATGACCTTCTAAACACGTGTTTTCTGGCAAAAAGTTTCTTTGCTTATTATTTCAATCTTTAACGTGCAATTTTATATTAATCTCCTTTTCTTATTGATTCTAAATGTTTCTATTCAATCTTCTTACATCATTTAACAATTGATACTGCATTTAATTATTTTTACTGCAGTTAATAATTTTCACGTTTGTCTCTAATATGATCGATATTGTAAGAATTCCTAATTGGATCCTAAGTATCTAATGTGAATCTCCCTAAAGAGAAAGAGTTCTTTTTCGGATGATTTTAATATCTCTTAAGATCTTACGTAACTTTTGATCTTTAATCTACGAACCGGTTATAAATATCTACGTTCTGCATGTAATAAACCGCAGATTTGTGTTAGCATCCATGTTTACGGCCGGCATAAGACCAAGCTGGATTATCTGTCGTCTGCTTATATTAAATGTACGCAAGATATTGCGAATATGTAGTTTCACGTGCTGTAAATTGCATACGGTTTCTATGTAACTTGCTCAAATATCTTTTATACGTTCTTTGCACATAACGTTTATTTACATATACATCAAACAAAATGCAAATTATTCGAATCGTTAATTAATCGGCTAATTAATTGCAAGTATATTTTGGTCTTTAACGTAATCCTATCTTTAATTTATGCTGTCGCATTTTTTCAAATGCAATACAGTATTTCGAAACTATTGACAATTATATTTATTCTTTTTTTTTATGTTTTAAAAACTGTTGAGTTTTTGTTATTATTATACTTTGCAATTTTTCTTTTTTATAAAATTTCTTAAATTGAAAATTTCAGTTATGCAATTTGAATCATTAGCTTTCCAACGCGTACTTGTATTCTGCACACTGTATTAATCAATTTATACCTTGTAACTTCTCACTAGCCCCGTTTTACCGCGATGCAAATTTCTAGGCTGCCATCATTCCATGCGTAATATCGCATCGCATTCTAACGTAGCGTATTTGCATTTTCTAAATTTCGGAAGTTGCGCATTAATTCCTATCTTGTTCAGCGTCGTTGTTCATTGTCTTGATTGACATTGTAACTCGGATTTCACTAGACCGATCCATTTATTTGCAAATTTCACAAACTTAAAAAATTTATTTGTTATTCAGTTCTTCATTGAGCGTGCCTTCTCTTTTTCAACAGCAACTTTTGTCTCACAATCTTCGACTTTATTATTAACAGACCAACCGTATTTCTATGAACACGTGATAATCTTGAATAACGCGTCTACGTTTACGTAATTCCAAGATTGGCTCATATCTTTTTTCTATTGTTTTTTTTTAACCACAGATTAATCTGATCACGAACTTCGCTGACTTGTTATTACATAACAACGATATAACTCAAAAATTGGCATTTTTTAGTTATATGTAAGAAAAGAACAGATTTTTGGAATCCTTATTAAAAGCACAACATAATTGAACTTTTGAAAATGAAAAGAAAAATGAGAAAAGAAAATTTTTGCATCGCGAATCGTGAGTAAAAAAAATAATTGTTGCTAGGGATTCAATTTTATAATAAGTAAGAATTCAATACACTGAATGAAAAGCTCTATTTTTATTCTTTTATAATTACATACGCCAAAATCGCATTTAAAAATGATCTTAATGATTCAAATTTTTATGATTTAACAAACTCATTTATTTAAAAAATTTATTTTTTTTGTGTTATATTGTTATTATAACAAATGGCTACGAATTTTTTTTTTTTTTTATTGTATGTGCAATGATTCATAATGTTCATAAATCTTTTTATAACATTATCCTGTTATAATTTATGCAATATATTATATATGGCAGAACGTTTGTAATTCCTAAGCACAAAACAGAATGTTGCATAAATAGTGATTCTCAATAATTTATAGATAACAGTGTTATATATAATACTCTTGGACAATAAGATCATTATGTTAAAAATTATATTTTCAACAAAGTCGGAAGTGTTTTTAGGAAAAATGCGGCAGCTCTTCTCAACTTTCTAAAAATACCGAAACGGGAAACGTCACACCATCGATTCGCGTGTCGATCTATAGTCTCTGAAGCATGGTGCAGTGGTATTCCTGCCTTGTTCCTTTGGTCTTTTCGAGACTACTGAGGCCCTAAGTTCCTGAATAAAGTTTCGTATCCCGTGGAACGCCTTTATATCCGTCTTATATAGTCGCACGGTAGTCGATACGACGGTCGAGATTCCTCGCGTGGCACGACGCGGGGAAGAGCAACGGCGGCATGATAAGAAACAGACGGAATAAAGGGGGATAAAAAGTATCGAAAGAAGATAGAGGAGATCTCGTGGAATGTCGAGCTGGATGTTCGTCGCTCTGTTCTCCTTTCTCCTCTTTCTCTCTCTCTCTCTCTCTCTCTCTCTCTCTCTCTCTCTCTCTATTTTGTACCTCTTTTCCGTTCCCCTTCTTTGATCCTGCGGTTTTCCGGTCTTTTTGTAGCCTCCATTCTCTCCTTGAATGGAGAGAGGAGGGAGAGAAAGGGCTGGAGAGGGGAATGTGGAAAGAAGAAACGCGATGAAATGAACGACGTGGAAAAGAACGAGACAGCGGAGGAGGAGAGTATCTCTTGAAACCAGTTCGATCTATAACAGAGCCTT
This sequence comes from Solenopsis invicta, assembly GCF_016802725.1. Taxonomy (NCBI): domain Eukaryota; kingdom Metazoa; phylum Arthropoda; class Insecta; order Hymenoptera; family Formicidae; genus Solenopsis; species Solenopsis invicta. The sequence goes on from NC_052667.1 coordinate 4,664,704, forward strand.
TGCATCGGACGTACGAAAAACGAGAACGAATGCGCTCTAGCTAGTCCATCGGCCATGAGTTATAGGCGAATCGAGCTACGGGATTCGAAACAACCGGCCGGCTTTATTGGGGCACGTACTGCATCAACTAACCCACAGAATTGACCGAAACTCGCACAGCCGAGCGAGTTAACGCATTGCGAATCGATTGTCAATAGTGTAATAGAATCGATTTCATTTTTTGCATCTTGCTTTAACACGATTCTAATTTCAGGCTAATTATATAAATTATTCAATGTTACATCTTCAGAGTTGTAACAAAGGATAAACTATTTAATCAATAAATAAAACTAGGCTCGTGTGTGCTAAACGCAAATTATGTTGGCAATAAGATTAAAAAAACCGAATGTTCTTTTCGAATTGAAAAAAACACAAGTATGTGCCTACGTAAGAATATTTGAATATATAATTTCCATCCAATTTGCTTGGTTTTTTTGGCCAAAATAAATTATTTAGTTGCGACACAAAATTCACTTTTTTGTAATTTAATATGCCGACTTAATGTAATTTAATATTATTGCATAAGTGATTATGACTTTGAAACATACTTTTTTATAGACACAACAGCTTTTATTTTTCGCTGATTTATCAAAACTATTTTATATTCTATGTTAGCTAATAATATAATTAATGAAAATTAACGCTCATATAAAGTAAGTCATAAAAAAAGAAATAGATATATTGTTTTTTATTGTTATAATTCTGAAAGATTAAATACTCAGTATTTACATAACTAGTTGGAAATTATAATTCTGTTAAAACAAAATACATATTTAAAGTATAATGATAAATATGATTGAAACACATCAACGAAACACTTTTCTTGTCAGTATATTCTTGCCATTTATTTTATTTGGTCATGTTAAAGATTGTGGGTAAAATTGCGTGTAAAAATGAAAACTTTGTATTACATTACGTTCTTGTTTGCATTAACGTTTATATAATTTTTTCCTGGAAAAACTGTAAATAATTAATTATTTTGTTTTACATTATTTTATTACATTATTTTATAATTTTATTATTTTATAAAATACCTTAATAAAAATTTTCGTAATAATTTCTTAAAGAAAACAGAAAGGTTTTTATAGTATTTGACGTGAAACGGTTTCCAAAAATGTGGTGAAATTTTCGTCCGGTTCCAGATGCAAAAGACGACAGGATACATTCCACAATTTTTCAGGATATTCAGGATCGTTTGCTTTTCGATAAGAACGGGCAACACTACAGTTTCTAAATACCAAAAAAATTTTTTAAGTAATGTGATATACTATTAATATTATTATATTTTAATTGTAAGTACAAAAATAATTTCATAGTATACAGTGTCCTTACGAGTAATAAAGTCCAGTCTCATTAGCTGTCTTTTCGTCAACTGAACAATATATTGTTGTTTGCGCACCTTGCACAACATTTTTAAAAAATAATGGTGCAATCCACGAAAAAATACGCAATACTATACTGTTGGTATCGCGTAATATTTCGGTCGTTACAGCACCAGGATGCAAAGAATATACATTTATTCCCTGAATATTTGCTTCTAAAAGATTAAATATTCGTGTAAGAGTTTATTTTCTGCTTTTTCTTGATTACGTAACAAATTATTTAAGATTGATTAGAGATGTTGAATATTAATTACATATAAATGTGATCTATCTTTGATCTATAACAGTGTGTGTGTGTGTTTATATGTATGTATGTATGTATATATATTATATATATATATATATATATATATATATATATATATTCTGTTTTTGCCATACCTTTTAATCGATGAGCGAGTGCCTTAGTGAACAGAATGTTAGCCAATTTGCTTTGTGCATAACTCTTAAATGGTGTGTAAGCTCTCTCTAAATTAATATCATCGAAATCTATGTCAACAACTATCATCGAATATTTTAATTATAATTGTACTTAAAATCCTGAATGTAATTAAAAAGATATTTTAATTTATTTTTAAAATTATAATTAACTTTACATACAAATATGTCCATGAGATGAGACATTGACAATTCTGCAATTGGGAGAAGACAATTTCATTTTTGGCAAAAGTAGAAGTGTCAAAAGGAAATGGCCTAGATGATTGACTTGTAGTGTTGTTTCGTTTCCATCTTCCGTCTGTTCGTATGTAAACCCAGCCATACCAGCATTATTTATAAGTATATGAATAGCTGCTTCGTTTGTTAGTAAATTTTTAGCGCAATCCCTCACACTCTTTAAACTACGTAGATCCAGAAAATAAATTGCAAGCTCACCTACATTGTTCTTATATTCATCTTTTGTCATCCTAAAAATAGCCATAAATTTATGTCACCCTATTTTCTTTAATATGCGAAAATTTAATTGAAGTAAATATAGTTTTATAATGAAAGGAAAATTAAAACAAACGGCAATTCATTTAGTTGATTCAACAAGTTTACGTTTTGAAAGTAAACTTACCATGAAGGTGGATTATTTTTTATATCGTCAACTGCTTTACGTGTTTTTTCCATATTTCTACAAGCTAGAATTACTCTAGCTCCTAAATGTGGACATTATTTATATTATATATACTTTTTGTTTACAGTATTGTAAACAAATTTTTTACAATTTTAAATGAAGTCACATAATAAAATAACCGAAGGAGCTTAACAGTCCAATAAAAAGATGAGTATATTTCTTAATAAAGTATACAAGCCCATCAATATATAAAAAAAAATACACAAAATTTCTATAACGAGTAATAGAGCGAAAATGTCAGCATTCAATTTATCGTTAAATTGCAATCATTAATTAATTATATTTAAATAAAAATTTAAATCACGGTACATAATATTTCTCTTATGAAATATTGTAATAATGACACGCAGATGTCTCTTCATTAATTCAAAAAATTCCGATTTTATTTATATTATATAGTATCTATTTAAATTTTAGAATTTAAATGATTATTTTAGCAATATCACCTCTCGCGTATAAATCTCGGGCAGTTTCCTTGCCGATACCAGCACTTGATCCTGTTATTACAACAGTTCGGCCGTCAAGCCGTGCTTTGCTCGTACACATTTTACTGAAGAACCACATTTTATGAGAGTAGCTTCTTTATCTGCAACGTTATCACTATGTGTTGCGTAGAGATGTATGGATGACCAGGGTTTACTCGTATGGATACAACTAACTCGTTCGTAGAAATTTATTGATGATGAAGACTCGTACAAAATGCAGAGAGAACTCGATCTCTTCTGTTCGTAACGTTTTCTAAATGAAGACTCGGCTTCTGTATTGCTAACGGATGCGCTGGAGACTCGGCTCTCAAATCAGTACTGATTCGCAGATAATTCGTATATGCACTCGTGAACGCAAGGAACGATCTGATCTCGCGGCGCCTTTCGACTATATATGCGGATCCGTGATCCTTGCGTGGGCCAATCGTCCCCTTTTTTGACGTCGCGTCGCGATTGGTTTACGACGGCCGATCGAGTCTCGATCTGTCGCGCTCGTTTGACGAAGGAGCACGCTATATTTTTCGACGGAACACTATGCAATTGACTGTTTCTACTAAATTCACTCACTGTCGGTTTCACTAAACGTTCTCTGTTCGATTTAGCTATGCACTTATTGCTGTGCGTTTATCGAATAATCGAACGCTTACGCATCATGCTTTTATATAGCCTTATTCTAACTTCTTTGTTATTTTACTCTTATGTAAACAATCTATATGGTTAGCAAAAGATGATGTGTAATTCAGAAGTGTATAAAAAATTTTGTATCCCTGATGCAAAGATAAGGATAGAGCCCCATTTGTTCATGAATTTAGCACGCTTTTCATAAATTAATCGTTTTTTGTAATAAATGACTTTCTCAGAATGTATATGTATATATTATTCGCAGCTAAATAAAAAAGAAGAACTGAAAATTTGTAGAGTCGTTTAGTACTCCTTTTTGTGTTTTTGTTACTGACTGCACAAGAATTTAAATAATATAATCTATATCCTAATTACTGATTATTAAATTAACATGTAACCATTGTCAAATTATCTTTATGAACATTATTTAGTTTTTAGTTATTATTATTAAGTAAATAGTACGCAAATGATTAAAAAATAATTGCATTCACTATATTTACGATTATATTTATTAGAAATGTTAATTTTATTTTTACCATTAATATTTTGATATTTTATCAAGATTTGAAATTATAACTTAAAATATTTTTATAGTTGGCAGAACTATAAGTATAAAATTATTATTACACTAGAACGTACAAATTGTAACAGTGTGCACGATTCACTTCGAACAAAAAATGTACTAATGTGTACAGTTTTGAATAGAGTGAGGTTATTTTTCCAATTTATGCCCATGCCTTATTCCTGATAATGATAGAAACTGCGTTTTCATCATTTTAATTTTCTTTATAGCTGCCGCGGTTAGTAACTATTTAATGAACTAAAAACACCAGTTTACATAGTCGACGAGTAGCCCTGGGGCTGAGTTAGGTGTGTAGTGTTGTGTCGACGATTACGACAATTGATAGACAACTTGTGTCGTCCTGTGCACGAAAGTGTCTGGGGAAATGGCAATTGAAAAGCATCCATTAATTATGCAACGTACTCGGGATCGTGTAAAAAATTACGGAAAAGTATCTTGATGCAAAGATAAGAATTATCTTTATCATACATAAACAGCTCCATCTGTTGAAAAAAACAGCATACATATATCATTTTTTCTTTAATAATTATGTTCTCAAGACGTATATGTACACTTTGCAGCAAATTAATTAAAAACTGAAAGTTTATAAAAGATTATAATAAAAAACACATCAATAAAACACTTTTTTGTCAATATATTCTCGCGCACATATTTTATTTGGTCGTGTTAAATACAGTGGACAAAACCACGTATAAAAATGAAGACTTTGTGTTACATTACGTTCTTACTTGTATTAGTATTTATAAAATCCTTCCTTGGGAAAACTGTTAATAATTTAATTATTTTGTTTTAATTAGATTATTTTATAATTTTATTATTTTATAAAATACCTTATTAAAAATTTTTGTAATAATTTCTTAAAAAATACAGAAATATTTTTATACTATTTGACGTGAAACTGTTTTTAAAAATGTGGTAAAATTTTCTTCCGGTTGCAGATGCAAAAGACGACAGGATACATTCCACATTTTTTCACGATATTCAGGATCGTTTGCTTTTCGAGAAGGATTGGCAACACTACAGTTTCTAATAACAAAAAAATTTTTGTTTTTTAATAACGTGATGTTCTATTAATCTAATTATATTCTAAATACAAAAATAATTTCGTATATAGTGTCCTTACGAATAATAAAGTCCAGTCTCATTAGCTGTCTTTTCGTCAACTGAACAATATATTGTTGTTTGCGCACCTTGCTTAACATTTTTAAAAAATAGTGGTGTAATCCATGAAAAAATAAAACGCAATACTATACTGTTGGTATCACGTAATATTTCGGACGCTATAATACCAGGATGCAAGGAATATACATTTATTCCCTGAATATTTGCTTCTAAAAGTTTAAATCTTCGTATAAGAGTTTATCTTCCGCTTTTTCTTCTCATTATGTAACAAATTATTTAAACTTGATTAGCGATTGTTAATTAATTAGCATGTATTAAATATAAATTATAAGTATATGATTTTAGATTTATAATAATATATATTCTGTTTTTGCTATACCTT